>NW_026873806.1:0-15346 GCF_032173495.1 Musca vetustissima
TGGATTATACTCTACTCGAAAACACACAAAAAATTATATTCTCCGTCCATTTCATCCCAAAATTTTAATCTGATCATCACCGAAAATTATAGGCGTTGTTTGACCATAACTGGAACCTCATGAACAATTTCAAAGCCATCAGCGCGATATTTCTCCCTCTAATGTGGTAATGGGAAACTAAATAATATCTGAATACGTAAGCACCTGTAAATATTTGACTGTAACTCCCACATCTGAGTAGATACATCACTATATTTGGTATCAATTTAAAGGCCAACCACTCCTCTTGGATATGCTATCAACTCCTGGGGTCTACATCCTCCATAGAATACAAATTTTGTCATTTTTCACACAAAAGTCAGGGTCCATTTGACCCGCTAAATATTGACCGATCTTTATCAAAACATGCATGCTTATTCTTTGGCCCGATCCCCTTCTCCATGCAAAAATTCGCGGTGTTTGGGCCATAATTGCGGCCTCTGGAGCGACCAGAAAAACCGACAAAAATTTAGTATTTGGTCCATTTCATCCCCTAAATATTAACCGATCTTTTCCAAAAACAATAGGGGTCTTCATTGGCCAGAACCCATCCTACATGCAAAATTTCGTGAAGATTGGTCCATAACTGTGGCCTGTATCGTGTTTACAAATTATAATGGACAGACGGACGGACGGACGGACACACATGTCTAGATCGACTCAGCTAGTCGAGATATGACGATCGGTATACTTAAAGGTGGGTCTAGGACCAATATTTCGCGGCGTTACAAACATTTGGGGCTGCACAAAGCTATAATACCCTGACAACATATTTGTGTAGGGTATAAAAATGGGTTGAGGCGTCGGGTTAGTTGCCCACTGTCGGAAAACCCAACCTACTATTAAATAGCTAAGAAAAAGAAAACCAAACCCCCCTAATGTTGACGACCCCCGCAAACGTATAAAGGACCACGATCTGCGAATCTGCACTTGGACACTCGGCAGTGTTCGCTTTGGCGGATGTACTCAAAAAGTACAAATCCGATATTATTGCCTTACAGGAAATGTGATGGAAAGGGACAGGCGTAAGTAAATCAGACGATTACGCCCTGTATTATAGCTGCCATGAAACGAGACATGAATTTGACTGCGGATTTAAGGTTAGCAGGAGAATAAAAGACCTCGTCTCCAGAATCACTCCGGTAGATGAGCGAATTGCTATAATCCGTATAAAAGCGAAGTTCTTTTACATCAGTCTCATTTCCGCCCATACTCCGACCGAAGATAAAGATGAACAGACCAAAGACATATTTTACGAGCGCCTAGAAACAGCATATGACCGTTGAACTGGCCATGACATTAAAATTCTGCTAGGAGATTTATATGCAAAAATCGGAAGGGAAAATATCTTTGGCCCACCAGTCGGAAAATTCAGCCTTCATGAAGAAACATCCGACAACGGCATGAGGATTATTGACTTCGCGGCAGCAAAAAAAAATATGGTAGTTAGCAGCACCAGATTCAAGCATCTCGATATACACAAGGCTACCTGGATCTCTCCAGATCAAGCAACGAGAAATCAAATTGATCATGTTGTGATAGACGGAAGGCAATCATCCAGTTTTTTAGACGTCCGATCAATCCGAGGAGCGAATATCGATTGGGACCATTTCCTTGGGGCAGCCAAGGTACGCACCCGTCTGATGATACATTAGCAAAGGTGCGATCTAACACAACTCGACGTCGAAAAGCTGCAAACACAACAGGTAGCCGAGGCCTAATCCGCTCAACTTACCCATCTGCTTGAAGAAAACACTCATTGTCCCGATAATAGCATTGAAGCACAATGGCAAAAAATTGCCCACTGCCTACAAACTGCAGCAAAAGCAACACTTGGGTACCAAAAACCGCCACCAAGAAACCCATGGTACGATCAGGAGTTTCGTACTGCTACTGATGTGAAAAACGCAGCGTATAGGGCAACCCTGCCGACAGTAGCAACCCGTAACGTGATGGAGAATTATCGGGAGAAAAGGAGAGAGGAAAAACGTGTCTTCAGAAAAAAGAAGCAAGAACAAGAAAAACGTGAGCGTGAGCAAATAGAGATGTATAGGAGTCCGGAACCAATAAGAGATGATGGTATAGAGTGTATAAAAGCTACCCAGATTTGGTCATAAAAGCAATTAATCGGCTCAAGAACAACAAAGCAGCAGGAGCCGATGGGTTACCAGCCGAACTATTCAAGACTGGTGGCCAGATGCTGGTCAGGAGCATGCACCAGCTGATTAGTACAATTTGGCTAGATGAATGCATGCGCAATGATTGTAACCTCAGCATCCTGTGTTCCGAGCACAAAAAAGGAGACAAGACGATATGTGCCAACTATAGAAGAATAAGTCTCTTTCCCATCGCATATAAAGTACTATCCAGTGTGCTGTGTGAACGACTGAAGCGACTTCAGACCTGGCAAATCCACTGTTGACCAGATTTTCACTCTGCGTCAAATCCTGGAAAAGACCAACGAAAAACACATCGACACATACCGCCTATTTGTCGACGACAAAGCAGCATTTGACAGCCCTATCCATTCAGAGGTGTATACAGCCATGTTTACTTTCGGCATTCCTGTAAAATTAATACGGCTATGCAGAATAACTTTAAGTGGCACAAGGTCAGCAGTTATAGTAGGAAAGGACCTATCGGAGCCCTTCAATACCGAACGAGGATTCAGACAAGGTGACAGTTTGTCGTGTCACACTTTACAAGACGCTCATACTACCCCTGCTATTATATGGATCAGAAGCATGGGCAGTTTAGAAACAAGGCCACCTCTCGCCAGACCAAACTCACACTTTACAGGACGCTGATACTACCCGTGCTATTATATGGATCAGAAGCATGGCTACTTGTGCAAGCAGATGAGACAGCTCTTGGTTGTTGGAAAGAAAAATTCTTCGAAAGATCTACGGGCCGATCTGCGTCGACGGTGAATATCGGCGTCGAATGAACCACGAGCTTTACAATTTATACGCGGACATCGACATAGTCATTCGTATTGAGCTGCAGCGACTATGGTGGCTAGACCATGTTGTGCGGAAGCGAGTCTACTGATGGTTGACGTAGAAGGGGAAGGCCACGAATTAGATGGAAAGACCAAGTAGAAAACAACATCTTGGAACGTGGACTTCCAAATTGGTGGATTTGCGCACAAGACCGACGTGGTTGGAAATCTTTTTTAAGTGACAGGAGGTCACTCGGAATACTTAAAATGGCAAATTGTTAACCATCGTTTTAGAGCGATTTCGTTTAAATGCATAATTCTTGATCATATATACACCGCTGGGCCAGGCATCATAGATCGTTCAACATCTCCTTAGCGAGATTGACCACGAAAACTATAAAAATATATATTTTGAAACAACCTAATACATCCTATTATTTTTGCATTGTTGTTAATTTACGTTCAACCTTGTGGTCGCCTATAATTTGAACAAAATAGTTGAGGGTTATATTATGTCCAAAAGAGAAGTTAAGTTGGAATGCAACATGTGGTTGCAGTTTTGTGAAATATTAGTTGATTATAGTTGTTGTTCAGTGTGTTTCATAGTTGTGAAAATTTCTACGCAAACAAAATGTCATTATGATGGATTAGTTTTTTGTAGTTTGTTGAAAAAACGTGTTGATATTTTAGCTTGTATTTGTTCAGCAAAATAACACTTAATTTAATTATTTTTCTTTTAATGGAATTAAAAAAAACAAACACTAAGTAAAGTTCAAAGAACTGAACGAAGACCACTATAAGATACCACTTTGGTACCATTGACATGGAATCGGACTTAATTAAATATGTGATATAGATATATTCTGAAATGCGCACAGTCAAAGATTTCATCAGAATCGAACAAACATTGGGTATTTAGGGCACAATTTCATGAAATCGGAAGAAAATGTAGGAGCTACATCCTAATCTGAACCGAATTGAACGAAAAGTAGTCCACTTCATTGTAGATTCTATTAGCTACGCTGTGGAAAATTTCAATCGGACAAAGTTTGAGTATTTGGTGCACCATTTCTATGAAATCGAATGAAATAAGGTATATGTAAACAATTTATAAATCCAAATAGATATCAATAACACTTACATTAATAAGTCATGCAAAATTTAGTCTCAATCGGACAAATCTTGAGGGTGTAATGCACAATTTACATAAATATCTACAACTGAGCCGATTTGGTAGAATCTTCATACAGGCTAGAAACAATACGCTATTCAAAATTTCGAACGAAAGTAAATGTGGGAGCTATATTTAAATCTGTCCCAGCACAAATGGCATATAAAAGCGAGTCAAATGAAGGGGTAGGTCACGCAGATGGGGTAGGCTACGAAGAGTTGCGCGCAAGACCCCAGTGCTAATTAATAACATCTATCTCGTGCAAATTGAACAAACGTAGGTTCTTTGGTGCACCATTTATATATATATATATATATATGGGACCTATATTTAGATCTGAAGAGATTTCAATAAAACTTAACACATAACGTTCTATACTTAATTCAATGACCTCTGCCTAATTCCATTTACAAACCAGTAAGAAAAGCAGTAAAGTCGGACTGGGCCGACTATATGATACCCTTCACCACTTTGGGTATATTCTACATATGTATCCCCTCCAAGGAACATATGCAAGTCTTTTTGCAACCTATGATAAATTTAATTTCATTCGGGCAGATTTAAAGTCGACTTCGTACCATGGGATAAATTTATGAAAAACGACTTATAGCAAAATTAATACACGCTATTCGTTTGCCGCACTGTTAAAATTTTAATTTCATTCAGACATCCATTCGAAATACATATGGAAGCTATGACAGCATCTACATCAATTTCAACAAAACTTAATAACGTTATTCAAGTCTCAACATGGTACGTTGTGCAACAAATCATGTTAATCGGATACACATTAGAAGGTTGCTGCACCATTTATGTAAAATCGGACGAATATATATGTATATTGGGGAGCTATATCGAAACCAAATCGAATGATATATAGGGAATTTGGTGCACCATTTACCTTAAATCGGACGAAACTATATATGGGAGCTATATCTAAATCTGAACCGATTTTCTCGAAACTTGGCACACATCATTCTGGACCTAATTCAGTACTTTATGCCAAATTTTGTGCAAATCGAATGATATATAGGGACTTTGGTGCACCATTTACTTTAAATCGGACGAAACTATATATGGGAGCTATATCTAAATCTGAACCGATTTTCTCGAAACTTGGCACACATCGTTCTGTACCTTATGCCAAATTTCATGCAAATCGAAGAATATAGAGGGACTTTGGTGCCCCATTTACCTTAAATCGGACGAACCTATATATGGGAGCTGTATCTAAATCTGAACCGATTTTCTCGACACTTGGCACACAGCGTTCTGCATCTAATTCAGAACTCTATGCAAAATTTCATGCAAATCGAAAGATATAGAGGGACTTTGGTGCCCCATTTACCTTAAATCGGACGAAAATATATATGGGAGCTATATATAAATAAGTGACTTGTGCCAAATTTCATCCAAATCGGATCATAAATGCGACCTGTACTTTGTTTACAATTTAACATCTACAGACTTACGGACGGACGGACAGACGGACATGCATGAAACGACTCAGAAAGTGATTCTATGCATATTCTCAAAAGGAACCATGTGTCTATCTCGATTATTTTTGCCTGTTACAAACATATGCACAATGACATAATACCCTGTACCACAGAGTGGTGAAGGGTATAAAAATTAGATGGAGATATTGATATGAGGTTAATCTAAATCTAAATCGTTTTCAACAAAACTTAACGCACAACATTCTAGACTAAATTCAATAACTTGTAGGAATGAGACGTCAATGGGACGAATAATGGAAATTTGATGCACCATTTACATAAAATGCGATATGATGAACAAACATCATTCTAGACCCAATCGAAATCCGTATGCAACATTTCATATAAAATCGAACAAACATAGGCACTTTGGTGCACCTTTTACTTAGAATCGGACGAAAATATATATGAATCTGAATTGATTTCCACCAAATTAGAGTTCTAAATCTGGACTTATTTGAACAAAAACCAACAAAAAATCAATCTCTTCTAGAAAAATCACACGGATGAACTTATATAAGTTATATCTACATCTGAACAGATCGAAAGCAATATTAAGCAATGACATTCTAAACTCAACTCGGTTTCAAGCTATGACCGATTAAAAAAAATAAAAAAAAACTTATGTGCACCATTCAATATATTTCAATTTAAATCGTTTGCAAACCCATTAGAAAACCCAATAAGAAAAGTTCAAAAGTCGGACGGGGCGGACTATATGATATCCTTCACCACTTTGGGTACATACAAGAGATGCTCATATGTACAATATGCTTTAGATAGAATAGACATAGAATCTTAGAATAATCATTGAAATGGAATCGTACGAAATTAACTGTGTACATAGATATTTTAACTAAATTAAAACAATATTTTTCAAAAATATATTTGCATTCTCCAAAAACTTGCAGCCACTTTGTTAGGAAAATGCTACGATTTCTTTATGGTTTGTCGACTGAAGCAAACCATTTGTGATGAACGGCTCAATGCTCAAATATTGCTCAAACGTAACAGTTTTGCTAAAGAAACAAGAGACCATTTGCTTGGAAGTGCTTCTATCACGAACAACTTTCGTTGGTGCTTGTCTTATTTGTGCTGGTATGTATATTTTCATAAATATGGAACCACCCAGAATTTTTCGATCGTCGTGCTGCGTCGGAACGCTATATAGATAAAGACCCTGCACTTTCCTTCCATTTCCTCTTTGCGGGTTCTCGAGATTTTCTGATTTAACACCTTATGGATGCTTCCTAAATGAATGAATTCGTGAAGCTATCGAAGAATAGGCCATAAGGTATTCGTATAGAAGTTCAAAAGGTTTTCTTATAAAAAACCAAAGATAGCCTTATAAAAGACCACTTCGGTAAACTGAGAAATAATCTTACCAATCGAAAAAAAGTAGGATTATGTTTTCTATTTCAAAATCGTCTTAAACAATACCAATAGTCGTTCTTATACAAGGCCAACAGTTCTTTTAATATATGACATTTTTCCATATAGAATTTAAAAATGTATCCTAGCTGAAGAAGAAATGTTTTCTATTAGGATCAAAAATTCTTACTTTTATAGAACACCTAGTAGATCTTCTTATAGAAGAAAAATATGCATTATAATAAATCAAAATTTAAAACCACATTTTTCGAACAGAAGATTAAAACTCTTGTTACAAAACTTATATACGAGGTTTTCCAAATTTTTTTATAGATGACCTTCGAAAAGAATTCGTTCTGATCTCCTACAGAAGTCTAAAAGTCGACCTTCTATCTTTATACCCTTCACCACACTGTGGTACAAGGTATTATGTCTTTGTGCATATGTTTGTAACAGGCAAAAATAATCGAGATAGACCCATGATTTCTTTTGATAATATGCATAGAATCACTTTCTGAGTCGATTTACGCATGTCCGTCCGTCTGTCCATGTTAAATTGTAAACAAAGTACAGGTCGCATTTATGATCCGAATTGGATGAAATTTGGCACAGCTCATTTGTTTGGCCCAAGGACGAACCCTATTGCAATTGGGAAAAATCGGTCCAGATTTAGATATAGCTCCCATATATATTTTTGTCCGATTTAAGGTAAATGAGGTACCAAAGTCCGTATATATCTTTCGATTTGCACGAAATTTGGTACAGCCTACTGAATTAGGTCTAGAATGGTGTGTGCTAAGTTTCGCGAGAATCGATTCAGATTTAGATATAGCTCCCATATATAGTTTCGCCCGATTTTAGGTAAATGGTGCACCAAAGTCCCTGAAAATCATTTGATTTACATGAATTTTGGCATAGCGTATTGAATTACGTCTAGAATGACGTGTGCTAAGTTTCGATAAAATTGGTTCAGATTTAGATATAGCTTCCATATATAGTTTCGTCCGATTTTAGGTAAATGGTGCACCAAAGTCTCCGAAAATCATTCGATTTGCCCGAATTTTGGCATAGCATATTGAATTAAATCTGGAATGATGTGTACACCTCCTATATATATTTTCGTCCGATTTTAAGTAAATTGTGCACTAAAGATCCACAGGTAGGCCGATTGACACAACGTATTGAAATTAGTATAAATTAATGTCTGGAAAGTTTGCTTCAAATCGGTTCAGATATAGATATCTCGTACCTTCCATATATAAGTTCGACTTATTTATTGAGATTAAATTTAAAACAGCGCAGCATACCGAATAGCGTGAGTCAAGTTTGCTTTAAATCGATTTACACAAATCTGTCCCACTGTGCGGAAACGACTCTAAACTTGCCCAAATGAAATGAATTTTAGCATAGGTTGCAGAGAGATATAAAAATCACATATTTAAGTTCGTTCAATTTCATGCCAAAATTCCTTCAAAAAGGCGACGTCTTTTCGGATACATATGTAGAATATGCCCAAAGTGGTGAAGGGTATCATATAGTCGGCCCAGTCCGACTTTACTACTTTCCTTACTGGTTTGGTATACCAAAGGTAATATATTTAATAAATTTTCACAATAATCAAACTTTTAATATCCTCCATCAAATTCCTATTCCCCATGATAGCTTATCCACCTTGCATGTAAGGACATATGTTTTTGCAATATATAATCTAACTTAAATGCAAAATACCAAATTACAATTCATAGTTAAGTCACGTTTACGAAAATCTTTTTCTGCTTGTCATCATCAACTATGGCTTGTTGTTAGTGTTGTTGTTGCTGCTGTTGTGTCCCGCTGTTTGTTTCTCTCTACATGTAGTAGTAGTTATGCATATCGAATGTGCTTCTGCTGCAACGATATGTTGGCTGGCTAGCTGGTATTTGTTGTCATGGCAAAAGTAGATTTTTATGTTATTGCAAAGATCATAAATTTCTATTGAAATCAAAAGAAAGGCAAAATATACACACAAACGCACACACACATGCTCACATCCAGGAATGATGAAGATGAATGTGTAATCATGTAGCTGGCAGTGAACATAAGAATGAACCAGAGCAATATCAACAAAAAAGATACAAGATGTCATATAATGCATTCATGATATGACATGATAATACAATACTTATATATATTTATATGTGTGTGGCATAAAAATAAATGCCTTGAAAAAATAATGTAAAATATTTTAGTATTTATAGAAATAGGAAAAAAATACATGTACACATGCAAATGTGCATACATAAATAGGTGTTTGAGAAAAATATGTTTTGTGGAATGATGGATTTTTTAAGAAGAAGAAAATTATATGTTTCAATGTCTTCCATTGGATGAATGAAGAATATCTCCAAATATGTTGGATTTGTATGCATGACACTGCAGAGACTAAGTATCAGCGCTTGTTAAATTATAGTGCAGCTATGGAAATATAACATACAAAATATTTTAATTTCTAATAGAGTTTACATAAATCCTACCACATATACACACACCAATAAAATAAATATACTAAATAATAGTCATATATTGAAAATTGTCAACATCGATGTTTTTCATATTGCAAGATTCCGGAACACTATGTTACGGCCATTTAGATAAGAAAAATCAATTAAAAATTTCAAATACCGAAGATGTTGAAATATTCAAAAAAAAAAAAAAAAAAAAAAAAACATTTCACAACATAGGGGAGACTGGGGCACCTTCGGCACTTTTTGTAGAGCTCTATATCTCAGTACTTATTCAACATATATAACAACTTTATGGCTTATTATTGTCCTCTGACACTTAGTTATAAAAAATAGTACCAAAAAATATCTATATATATAAAAGAGTTGCGTTATAAGTGACTGACTGATCATCAACGCCCAGACGAAACGGCTAAAGCTATAAGCTTGAAATTTGGCATGTAGGTGGGGTTTGGTGAGTAGGCGTGTGATAAGGCGGGGTTTTTGGAAATTCGTACTAAAAGGTACTAAAAAGTACTAAAAACTGTATTACGCGGGAACGGTTAGATGTAGAACTTTTAAATTTGGCACGTAGCTTTGTCTATGGCGAATGGACTTGAATGTGTGAAAAAATTTTGGAATTTAGTACTTAGATGTACTAAAAAGTACTAAATATTGTATTTGAATGGAAGTGGTGAAGATTCATATCTGAAACTTGGTATGGAGCTTAAGCTATTACAAAGAGAATACTGTGCAAAAATATTTTTTGGAAATTAGTACTAAAAGGTACTAAAAAGTACTAAAACAGTATTACTCCGGAACGGTTGGAAGTAGAACTTTGAAATTTGGTATGCAGCTTTGTCAGTGATAAGCAAATCAGAATTTGTGAACAAGTTATGGAAATTAGTACTAAAGGTACTAAAATGTACTAAATATTATACTACGATGGAAAAGGTAGGTATAGATATCTAAAATTTGGTATATAGCTTAAGCCATTAAAAATAAAATGATGTGCAAAAATATTTTTTGGAAATTAGAACAAATATGGTACTAAATAGTACTAAAAACTGTATTACGCCGGAACGGTTGGAACTACAACTCTGAAATTTGGTATGCAGCTTTGTCATTGATAAACAAATCAGAATGTGCGAACAAATTTTGGAAATTAGTACTAAATTTACTAAACAGTACTAAATATTATACTACAATGAAACAGATAGGCATAGATATCTGAAATTTGGTATGTAACTTAAGCTATTACAAGTAGAATGATAGGCAAACATTTTTTGTTTTTTAAATGAGTTCTAGAATATATTAAAAAAGTTCTGAAATTTCACATATAGCTTTAACTATTACAAATAGAATGCTATGCATATTTTTTTTTTAATTTAGCACTAAAGTTGCGTTAAAAAGTACTAAATAATTAAATGCAATGGATCTGGGAGAAATAGAAATCTGAAATTTTGTCTATTGCAAATTAATGCTAAGCATAACTTTTTGCAATTAGTACCAATTACTATAGTATAATGGAACCGGTAGGAATAGAAATCTGAAACGCAGTACATAGATTTAATTATTACAAATGCTATGCTATATATTAATATATTTTTGAAATTTGTACTAAAGTGGTACAAAATATTAAAATGAAAAAGTCATAGATTGAGATCTAGTGGTATATATAAGAGGTGCTCATATGATTTGCCCACAACAATCTATCTATACTAATAAAAGAGTAAAGTGATTGACTGACTGATTTAACGATTCATCGACGCCCAGGCGAAACGGCTGAAGCTAGACTCTTGAAATTTTTGGGTGAGGGTCACTTTTGGTGCAAAGGTGGGTTTTTGGAAATTCGTACTAGAACGGTACGAAAAGTACTAGAAAGTGCTAAATGTGATACCATTTGTATTTGGCGAACCGGTAGAGCTAGAACTCTGAAATTTTAAATGAGGTTTACTGATGGAGTACAGTATGGATATAACAAAGGATTTTTAGGACATTCGAACTATAAGTATACGAAAAAGTACTAAAATGAACTAAATTTGGTACAATTTCGTAGCATGTGAATGGATAGAGCTAAAAACCTGAAATTTGGAATGCGAATTAGGGTTGGAAAGTAGGGTCGATATAAGGAGATGGGTTTGAAAGCGTGTACGAAAAGTAATATATGGTACTATATTTGGTACAAATTTAATTTATAGGTACAAATCATGCTGCAATCCTGGAAATTGATATTAACATTACCGTCGGAGTGTAGGATTGGGATATGTACGTAGTTTTGGAAATTTGTTACTTATGTGTACGAAAGGTACTAAATCGTACTATAATTGGTACAATTTGGATTTGGGTGAACCGATAGAGCGGAAACAATAAAATTTGGAGTCCGCATCACTGTATGGGTGAAGGATTGGGGTCAGGATTCAGTTTAAGAAATTAATACTTATGGGTACTAAATTTGGTACAATTTGCATTTTAGGTAAACCTATAGAGCTAGAATCATTAAATTTGGAGTCAGGATCACTGTTGAGGTGTAAGATTGAGTTATGTAGGAAGTTTTGGAAATTGGTACTACTGTGTACTAAATTTAGTACAATTTCAAACGGTGATCCGATAGAGTTGAAATCCTGAGACTTGGATTTGGGAACACTGTGGGGGTGTAGGGTTGGGGTATGTAGGAAGTTTTGGAAATTTGTACTATTGTGTACTAAATTTAGTAAATTTCAATTGTTGGTGAACCGATAGAGTTGGAATCCTGAAACTTGGATTTGGGATCACTGTGGGGGTGTAGTGTTGGGGTATGTAGAAAGTTTTGGAAATTCGTACTACTGTGTACTAAATTTGGTACAATTTGTATTGTGGGTGTACCAATAGAGTTAGAATTCTGAAACTTGGATTTGGGATCACTGTGGGGGTGTAGGGTTGGGGTAAGTAAGACGTTTTGGAAATTCGTACTGCAGTGTACTAAATTTGGTACACTTTGAATTGTGGGTGAACCGACAGATTTGGAATCCTGAAACTTGGATTTAGAATCACTTTGGGGGTGTAGATTTTGGTTAAGTAGGTGGTTTTGGAAATTCATACTACTGTGTACTGAATTTGGTACAATTTGAATTGTGGGTGAACCGATAGAGTTGGAATCCTGAAACTTAGATTTAGGAGAAAGTTAGGGGTGTAGGTTTGGGTTAAGTAGCAAGTTATGGAAATTCGTACTATTGTGTACTAAATTTGGTACAATTTAAATTGTGTGTAAACCAATGAAATTTGAATTTGAGATCATTGTGGGGGTGTAGGATCGGGTTATGCAGGAAGCTTTGTTGGATGGTTGAGGAGGGTACTTGTGCAAATAATTTGTCCTAAATGGAACTAAATTTGGATTTGGGCGAACCTTTAGAGCTCGAATCTTGAAATTTGGTACTAAATGGTATTCAAATTTAATTTATGGTCGATATTAATGTGTGGTTGGTTTTTTCTGACATACGCAGTATTTCCAAATTCGCTAACGAAGTTGCGGGCATATGCTAGTATAATTATAAAAAATAGTATTAGTTAAAATATTTTACAGTTTTGTAAAAAAAGTCAAATTCGCCGAATGTGCCCCAACCCGGGGTAGCTTCGGCATTTGATGGGGCACATTCGGCACCATAGTCATAGCCGGGTAATTGTCATCGCTATCAGTCTGGTTGAAATTCTGATCCTCTAAAGGCTCTATTTGGTTTTAATACGCCAAATATGGCTTCGACGAGTTTTGACCAATATGTCTTTAATTGAACAGTTGCAAAACCATGGAGCCTTCACCGATAGAAAACCCTTGAAATACCGCCATATAGGGGTTACCGTAAAAATGCACAGATTTTTATAATTTTCAATACCAAACATCCCGGAAGTAACATCAATAAATGTCCAGAATATCTATCTTCAATGATGCGAGCATTTTGTTTTCAATATGCGAGATAAAGGCCCGTGAAGTCTTCGTAGACAAGCTGGGGTGTTAGTTAGGTAATATGGGCGGCTATCTAAGGCTCAAGGCTGTATGGTCCATTCCCTTAGTCCAATGTCAATACCAATATCCGGTATCTCACGAATAAATGCAAAAAGCGCGAATTTACCGCAAGGTCAAAGAGGCCAATTGAAAATACATGTCATGCAAGCCAAGCTCTTGTATTTTGGGGGGAAAGTTGGATTTCATCTCGCGGTAGCATTCACCATTTATGATACACAGCATGTTTGAAAAAGTACGGTCTAATGATTCTATAAACCCATAAACCGCACCAAACTGTGATTTTTCCTAATGCATAGGTTTTGCAATGTTTCTGACGGATCTTAACTTCAAAATCGACAGTTCTGCTTATTTAGTCAAAATTAATTTCATTGTTGAAAACACCAGTGCGGGATGAACTTTCCTAACAGTGCACGCATTATGATACTCAGTATCAACGAATTGCACACAAAATTGAAGATGTTCGTATCATGGATGCTCAAAAATGTGGTTTTGCCTGTTACATGAAAATAAAATCATTTGATACGATATTGATACGAATTATATCATAAGAAAAACCAGTAAGGAAAGTAGAAAAGTCGGGCGGGGCCGACTATATGATACCCTTCACCACTTTGGGTATATTCAACAGATGAATGCTAATAGACGTCGAATTCTGCAACCTATACTAAATTTTTCATTTGTTCAGATATACGGTTGCTTCTTACAATGGGACAAAATTACCAAAACTCGGCAGAAAATATATATAGAAGCTCTATCAAAATCTGAACCGATTTCTACACTTTCCAAATTTCAAAACTTTAGTACGTTGTGCAAAATTTGTGTCAATTTTGTGTAAAATTGGACGAAAATATATATGTAGAAGCTATATCAAAATCTGAACCGATTTCAATGAGAATGGCAGAGATTATCTTATATTAACTTCTGTATTGTACATAATTGTGTGGCAATCGGACAAACTTTGGGTCTTTAGTGGAAGCAAAAATATATAGGAGCTATATATAAATCTCATTTCACTTAAATCTCCAGACTCATTTTAGTACACTATGCCAAATTTTGTGCAAATCGAAATATGTATAGGGACTTCGGTACACTATTTACATTAAATCGGACGAAAATTTATATAGGAGCTATATTTAAATCCAAACCGATTTTCGAGAAACTTAACGTGCACTATTCTAGACTTAATTAAGTACGATATGCCAAATTTCGTGCAAATCGAAGGATATATAGGGACTTTGGTACACCATTTACCTTAAATCGGACGAAAATATATATGGGAGCTATATCTAAATCTGAACCGATTTTCAGCAAACTTAACACACATAAATCTAGACCTAATCCATTTCGCTATGCCAAATTTCGAGCAAATCGAAGGATATATAGGGACTTTGGGGCACCATTTACATCAAATCGGACGAAACTATATATGGAGCTATATCTAAATCTGAACCGATTTTCTCGAAACTTCGCAAACATCACTCAAGGCTTAATTTAATACGTTATGCCAAATTTCGTGCAAATCGAAAGATATATAGGGAATTTGGGGCACCATTTACATGAAATCGGACGAAACTATATATGGGAGCTATATCTAAATCTGAACCGATTTTCACGAAACTTAGCACACATCATTCTAGGCTTAATTCAGGACGTTATGCCAAGTTTCGTGCAAATCGAGAGGTATATAGGGACTTTGGTTCACCATTTACCTTAAATCGGTCAAAGATATATGGGAGCTATAACTAAATCTGAACCGATTTTCACCAAACTTTGCACACATCATTTTAGACTTAATTCAGTATGCTATGCCAAATTTCGTGCAAATCGAAAGCTATATAGGGACTT
>NW_026873807.1:0-15415 GCF_032173495.1 Musca vetustissima
ATTTATGAAAAAATATTTAAAAAATCCAATATTGGAAATAAAACTATTTAAAAAAATCCACTCCTTAAAGGCTTTAAAAATTCTTGAAAAAATATTTAAAATCTACGCTTTGTAGGATTATTATTATTTTTTTTTTTTTTTGAAAAATTGTTTTAAAATATCAATCAGCACTTAAAGTGTTTTCTTGTAATATTCCCTCTTCTATTTCCCCTCCCTTGAATATAAAAAAGCAGGAAATAAGTTAGTTATTTATTTTGAAATGGCTTCCCGTCGTGATTGATGGTTTTGAAAATTTGTTGAAAATTGATTTGAAATTTGCCCCTCCTCTATAATTCATTAACTTCCAAAAAATCAACACATTTTCTAACCCCTTTATTATTTTAATTTATTTGACCAATGACCACCACCATTATCCTTTCACTTCCTTGTTGTAACACTTTGTAACATTACATTTGTGTGATTGTATGTGTACTGTGTGTGAGAGTGTGTGTGTGTGTGTTATAAAATCAATTATCATGCTGACCACTTACAAATGTTATTGTATTTCGAAATCAAAATCAAACCAAAAAAATATATATATAACAATTATGTTGTTAATGGCAAAATAATAGCAGCTATCATCATGATTTGAATAAAAATCACTCCTCCCCTTCCCTCACTAAAAAAACGTTAGAAATCAAAAAACAAGTGCTCCCTACCATCGTATCTAATCATGTCGAAAATATATGTATATTTAACCCCATGAAATGTTCTGGCCATTTAACCCCAGGCACCAGGCCCTTCCACCATCTCCTCCCCGTCCTGAAAGGAAAACAGACATTAGTGAAATTCAACAGAATGTAAATGCCAACTAATGAAAAAAGGATTAAATGGTTGTTAAATTTGAGAACATAATTAATGTATGACCAACTGTTAACATCGGAGAAGACCAAACCCCACCAGGCAACATATACATACCCAAACTAAAGGGTAGCCCGCATCTATGTTATGTCGACATTACTTTCGTACACACACACATACATAAAATAACATTAGTTACATACAATTTTAATGGCATACATGTGTTCTTTTATGGTTAAGAGAGAGATTCATCGAAAGGAGCAGGGAGTGAGAGAGTTAAAGGGAAATGTTGGGGGAAAATTTTCTGCGAACCCTCCAAACTTGGCCTTTGAAAGTTTTGTGGAAATTTTGATTTGGGTGTTTCGTAAAATTATATAAAGAAATAAATAATTTTTGTGATAACAAGTATTGGCAAACACCGGAAGTCCCTTTTCACAGCCAGCCCACAGCATGCCAGTGTTACACATGTTTAATTGACTTGGGGTTTGGGTGGTGGCCTCGGCAGGGTTTGGTTGGTGGCCTCGGCAGGGCTGGGGAGCAGAAGTCGTGATAATGACACAAAATTAAATTTATGTTAAGTAGCTTATTTTCGAGAAAATATTATGGACTTTTGAATTTTAAATTGGCATTGAAAATAAATTGGGAAGAATTTCAGAGATTCATATCATTTCGAAGAAAAATTACAACATGAAATTTGAAATATTTAAAAAATCCACGCCTTGTAGAGCTCCAAGATTGCTGAAAAAATATTTAAAAAATCCACGCCTTGTAGAGCTCCAAGATTGATGAAAAACTATTTAAAAAATCCACGCCTTGTAGAGCTCCACGATTGATGAAAAACTAAAAAATCCACGCCTAGTAGAGCTCCAAGATTGATGAAAAACTATTTAAAAAATCCACGCCTTGTAGAGCTCCAAGATTGATGAAAAACTATTTAAAAAATCCACGCCTTGTAGAGCTCCAAGATTGATGAAAAACTATTTAAAAAATCCACGCCTTGTAGAGCTCCAAGATTGATGAAAAACTATTTAAAAAATCCACGCCTTGTAGAGCTCCAAGATTGATGAAAAACTATTTAAAAAATCCACGCCTTGTAGAGCTCCAATATTGATGAAAAACTATTTAAAAAATCCACGCCTTGTAGAGCTCCAAGATTGATGAAAAACTATTTAAAAAATCCACGCCTTGTAGAGCTCCAAGATTGATGAAAAACTATTTAAAAAATCCACGCCTTGTAGAGCTCCAAGATTGATGAAAAACTATTTAAAAAATCCACGCCTTGTAGAGCTCCAAGATTGATGAAAAACTATTTAAAAAATCCACGCCTTGTAGAGCTCCAAGATTGATGAAAAACTATTTAAAAAATCCACGCCTTGTAGAGCTCCAAGATTGATGAAAAACTATTTAAAAAATCCACGCCTTGTAGAGCTCCAAGATTGATGAAAAACTATTTAAAAAATCCACGCCTTGTAGAGCTCCAAGATTGATGAAAAACTATTTAAAAAATTCACGCCTTGTAGAGCTCCAAGATTGATGAAAAACTATTTAAAAAATCCACGCCTTGTAGAGCTCCAAGATTGATGAAAAACTATTTAAAAAATCCACGCCTTGTAGAGCTCCAAGATTGATGAAAAACTATTTAAAAAATCCACGCCTTGTAGAGCTCCAAGATTGATGAAAAACTATTTAAAAAATCCACGCCTTGTAGAGCTCCAAGATTGATGAAAAACTATTTAAAAAATCCACGCCTTGTAAAGCTCCAAGATTGATGAAAAACTATTCCAAAAGTCCACGCCTTGTAGAGCTCCAAGATTGATGAAAAACTTTTTAAAAAATCCACGCCTTGTAGAGCTCCAAGATTGATGAAAAACTTTTTAAAAAATCCACGCCTTGTAGAGCTCCAAGATTGATGAAAAACTTTTTAAAAAATCCACGCCTTATAGAGTTCCATTATATATGAACAAATATTTTAAAAAATCTTCAAATTTATATACATTTCCTCAAAATGTTTAAATACTTTATCATATTTATATAATATATTTCACCCACAAATGTGTATTTTTCTCAAAATCCATTGAGTACTCCATGACGTATAAGTAACGACAGCACTTATACGCCGCAAAGTTCCCACAAATAATAACAAGAGAACAAATAATTTTTTCGTACTCTTTTCATAATTATTCGAAGGCTTTATGGATTGAAATTTTTAAATATTTTTGCATAATTATTCGAACTTTCAAAGGCGTGAATTTTTTGAATATGTTTTCAAGTTTATTAAAAGTTTTGGAGGCTTCAAAAAATTATTATTTTTATTTTAGAAAATAATATTAAAAATACACGTGAATATGGGATTTGTAACTATCTTAAAAAATTGAGGAAATCCGTGATTTTCGAATCTCTTTAAAGTTATGAACATTATACTTAACGAAGGTTGTTATTTTATAATATTGTCCAAGAATAGCTACATTGTTTCACAATTCTGTAATTTATATTCATCTCCATACGACGCACATCCTTCCTTTTGCAACTTCCTCGCATTGACCTATTTTCTGTAATCTCATTTAAAGGCAAAACATTGTTTTAGACAAATGTAAATGTCACCGGTACATGACACCGCTACTAAATCCTTTTGGTTCTTTTGGTTCTCTCTGATCCCTCTCTTCGAAGAAATTGAATTTCATACCCTTCACACACACCTTTTTACATTCCAAACTGCTATCGCTACACGACAGTTAAGATAAACACGTATGTTTTTCCGTTAATTTATTTTCTATACGTGATTTAGCAAAACAAAAAATATACCGTACACAAACACACATATACGCGTGGACACGTATGTAACGCGATATTAGGTGTCTTGTGTTTGTATGCATTCATATTCTGAGGTGATACTGAACAACGCAGTGATAACGCCACGCCTTATACATTTTCATAATGAGGTAAATAAAAAACGTGATTTTTTCCGATTCCTGTATTTTTGTGTTTTCCTGGAACATTGTCATGGATTTTTAAAATTTGTGTGTGCGTGTATGTGTATATATTAAATTAAGAGGAGAATCCAATTAAATATATGAAAAAACAATATTTCAAAAAGATAAAAATTAAAATTATCATAAATCATGTGGGAGTATGAAGACAAAAATAATTTATTCTCTTGTTAATATTTCTGGGAACTTTGTGGCGTATAAGTGCTGTCGCTACTTATATGTCATGGGGTACTAAATTGGGTTTGGAAACATTTGTGGGTGGAATTTTTTTTTTAAATATGTTTAAATGCTAAACAAATTATTCATGCGCTCTAACTTCTCAGATTTTTTTTCCAAAACTATGTTTAGTCATTTTCAAATATTCTGTCATCTTGATCCAATTCACTTCAATTATTGTAAATTAAAAAAAAAAATAGGACTAGGAATAAAGGCAATTAATTTCATTTTTCATTTCTGGGAACTTCGATTTGTATAAGTGTTGTCGATAGTTATACGGCATGCGGTACTAAATAGTTTTTTAAAGAAATGCACATTTGTTGATGAACAAATTTGTCGTCTTCAGGTATTTTCAGACGTAATTCGAAGCTTCGTCTTTTGACTTATGACTCCTTACTACAGTAAATGAAAATTAGCATAAGTACTACGGAAGTAAAAAAATAATTTATTCTCCTCATTATATTTTTGCGAACTTCAGGGCATAAAAATGTTATCGATACATATACGTTAAGGCGTACTAAAATGTCGTCTTCAGGTATTTTCAGACATAATTTGAAGCTTCGTCTTTTGACTTATGACTCCTTACTACAGTAAATCAAAATTATCATAACTACTACGGAAGTAAAAAAATAATTTATTCTCCTCATTATATTTTTGCGAACTTCAGGGCATAAAAATGTTATCGATACATATACGTTAAGCCGTACTAAATGGTAGAAAATATATATAAAATTCTGATACGGTACTCAACTAATTACAGGCATACAAACCTAAGAACTTCAAGAGCCCTACTTTTGAGCAATATTCGATAACTAAATCGATCCCAGTGATCTCTCCTTCTCAAATAAATTCTTATTGTCATACATAATATGGGAGCAAAAAATAATTCATGGTCTAGCCAATATTTGTTAGGACTTCATGACGTAGAAGTGTTGGCGGTACTTATACGTCATAAGATATAAAATGGTTTTCTACATTTATATGTGAAATCTTTTTAAAGGAAAGTGTGTTTAAGTAATTAAAAAAAGAAAATATTTCAGAAGAGTTAATGATTATTATGAAAGACATGTTTTCAATGTCCTTCAACTCTAACAAACCCATTTTTAGGAGCTTCAAACATTTTTCAAAACAAAATTTAACCTTGTTCCGATACTCTATCATATCCCATAACTATGTTGACATTGACCCCTTCTATAAAAAATGTGATCATATATAATGCGGAAGTATGGAACAATTTATTTTATTGTTAATATTTTTCTGGGAACTTCAGGACGTATAAGTGTTGTCAAAACTTATACGTTATGAGCACTTAATTGATTTTAAAAGAAATACGCATCTGTTGGTGGAAAAATATTTGCAGATACGCTTTAATTTTGAAAAATATCTATAGAAGAGTTAATGAAACTAAAGTCCGAGCTCTAACGAACACTATGCAGGAGTCCTCCTTACGACATATTTCTAAAATAAAACTGAGGCTCTTCCAAAATATTGCGCCCTCTTCAATAACTATATTGACATTGACCCAACATTCTACCCTCCCATAATAAATTCATCCTGACTCTTAGGCCACTATTAAAATGTTATCGTAAACGTACATCTGTCAATTTTGTTGTACACACTCATACATTAAGGCATTACTAATGAATAAATGTGTAGTGTACACTTATTCCTTACCGTTACCATTTTCCCATTTAATGTCTAGGAAATGTGGTGTTGTTGTTTTACATCCTTCCATCTCTCTCTTATCTCATGGCAAACGTTTATTGACGTTTACAATAAAACTTAATTATAAAAGTTTTACTCTTTTGGATAGTTTCGCCTCATAAATGAAATAATTTATGGCAAAATATGCCATTCAAAGTATTTCATGGCAAAAGCTTATGTGATGATAATTTTATGTATATTAGGTTGTAGGAATGACAGAAAAAGAAATGTTTAACTAATAAGGATATTAGAGAAAAAGGACATATTTGTACAACAGTAGGAGTTTTCGGAAGATAGTGTTGGGGATGGGAGTGGTGGTAAATGGTGAAGGTTAAAAGACAAAAAATTAGACTTCCAAGGTTAGAGAGTGGGAATAGGTAATGTGTTGGTACTAGGAAGATTGAGGGATGGTCATTTCTCTCATTAAAATATAGAAATTTGTAATATAACACATTTTAAATATTCAAACTTTTCAAATTCAAATACGCTAAAAAATAAAATATATTAAATATGCACTGCTGTGACTTAAAGACGCACAATTACCGCTTTATGGATCCTATACCAAAAAAGGAGAACCCTTGCATAATATTAATAATATTTTCAGTACCAAAAATCTCAGGAGTAGTTCAGAATTTCAAACACGGACATAGCTAAGAAAATAAATTGTTTCTTATTTCATGGACAATTTGTATAGGAGAAAATATTGTGGTCAGTATCAATGTATTTTTATTTATCTCTTTCAAATTTGTACTATGCCTATTTTGTCAATGCTTCACCAACAAATGGGCATTTCTTTTAAAAAACATTTAGAACCTTATGACGTATAAGTATCGAAAACACATATACGCCATAATGAACACAGCAATATTTTTAATATAATAAATTGGTTTTTACACCAATATTACTTGTTATCCTCTGTATCTATTGTCGAAAAGCTATGTGATATTACTGTGATCGATTTAGTTATAAAAATTGGTTTAAATATATATTCGAGAAACATTTAAAGAAGATGAGGAAGCCTTCATGGACAAGGGATTGTTAGAACATTAGGACAGTGGAAACTTACGTCAATAATAATCATTTACTCACAACTATAGATATTTCTGCACATAAACATTAGCATATTTTAAAACATTTTTTTCGCCAACAAATTTCTCTCAGAACACCCTTTAGTACCTCATGAGGTATAAGTACCGACAACACTTATACACCACCAAGTTCCCATAAATATTTATAAGTAAATAAATTTGTTCCTACTTCCAAATTATTTATGATATATTTATACCCTTCACCACACTGTGGTACAGGGTATTATGTCTTTGTGCATATGTTTGTAACAGGCAAAAGGAATCGAGATAGACATATGGTTCCTTTTGAGAATATGCATAATAGTCGATTTATGCATGTCCTTCCGTCCTTCTGTCCATGTTAGATTGTAAACAAAGTACAGGTCGCATTTTTGATTCGAATTGGATGGAATTTGACACAGCTCATTTATTTGGCACAAGGACGAACCCTATTGAAATTGGGAAAAAATCGGTTCATATTTAGATATAGCTCCTGTATATATTTTCGTCCGATTTTATGTAAATGGTGCACGAAATTTGGATTTATAAGTAAATGAAGAACTCAATATGTGGCCGAATGCACAAAACATACTGAAATAAAAGTGTAACCCAACATGTGACAAGTTTCCATGAAATCGGTTTAGATTTCGATAGATTGCTTTAAATTCATTTACATAATTTTGTCCTATTGGAAGAAGCAACTGTATATCTGACCAGAAATTTAGTATTGGTTGCAGAATGACATGTTTAGTTTTTATGTTAATGGTCCTTCAAAACGACGTCTGTTAGGATTTCATCTGTTGAATATACCCAAAGTGGTGAAGGGTATCATATAGTCGGCCCGTCCGACTTTACTACTTCCCTTACTGGTTAATATATTGCTTAAACACATTATAATTTACACATTATATATTATATTGTTACATCAACAGCTCTGTATTTCTCTCAAATTCCATTTTGTACCACATAGCGTATAGGTAATGACAAACCGTACACGTCATTATGTTCCCACAAATATTGACAAGACCAAATTATTATAGTAGAAGTAGAAAAAAAACAACTCATAGATACGTAGAGTGGGTGCTTCAGCAACAGGCGGAGAAAGGCTGTTTTTCGAAAAAAAATCTTCAGCGATGAAGCACATTTCTCACTCGGTCGTCATGAAGATAAGCCACTGGGACGGGCCCGAACATATTACGACATATACAACTACCACGAAAATCTAACTCTGTGCGGTTATATATTTTGAGCCAGCAATATTTCGCGATATTCACTCCCTCTTGACCGATTTTAGATCAACAGCTCCGCTTTATAATCCTTGCATATTACCCAAATCTTGTTTTCATGAGTTGGAACCATAAGGGAACCCATCCCATTCTCGATTGTAATTTTTCAATATTTTCAATGGGCTGGTAAATCAAAACCAATGCTTGTTAAGGTTTGTAACTTTGCACATATATATTTGAAGATTTAAAAGAGAAAAAAAATAATTTACAAAAAATTTTTGTTATTGCTTTGTTGTTGTTTTTTGTAATTAAAGAAAAGTCCTTATTTTTGATGGCGGGCATGATAACCAGTGTTACCGTTGGGAATTTCAAAAAGGTTGCACAAAAAGTCGTTCCCTTGAAAAAAAAGTCGCACCGAAAAGTAAAATCGTCAATAAAACTCTTCCTAGAATATGTCAGATACTCTTGGACTTCAAAAACGAATTAAACGAATCAAAATAAGTTTGAATTTACACATATAAAGGAAAATATAACTTAAGAAAAACAGGAAAGAAAAGTCGCACAAAGCTTAAAAAGTTGCAAACAGAGTTACAGAGCATCAAAAAGGTTGCAAATTGCGACTTAAGTCGCACAACGGTAACCCTGATGATAAGTCCTCACTGGAACATCGGAATCCGAAAATTCCAACGGTGTTAGAAAGAGTACATGTCTGGCTTTCGTATGAACTAGGATTATTGACTTCGCTATAAAATTAACAAAATGGCGGACTTTTGAAAAATATTTTTTGGAAATCGCCGATTTTTGAACAAAAACCAAGTTAAAAAATAAAGAAGATCTTCACCGAATGGCTTTCTCATACGATAGCACTACACTCGCAGAGAAACGTGTAAAAATTTGGAATCGATTGGGTTATTAGATTTTGAGTTATCCTGCCCGCCATTCGCAAAAGAGAAAAACGCGTTTAAAGTTTGAGAAGCCTTTTAGCCGTCATTTGATGCTGACACAATAAATCGGCTATATCTTCAAGAGTTCTTGGTCACTGTAGGTTTTGGTTGATTTGATCGATCATCACCAAAACAGCCGTTCTAAGTATTTGTGATGTGATGTTCTGTATATAATAAGCGACTAAAAAATCTGATAAAAAATAAAGTTATCGGTTCATTGCACCTCCTAAATATCATATCAAACTCACTGACAATTATAAGCGTTGTCCTTGACAATAACCGAAACTTCATGTGAAATTTCAAAGCGATCAGCGCGACATTTCCGCCCTATACATATAACTACCACATCCGAGTACATACAACAATATACGATAATTGGTAGCAATTTAAAGAACAATCACTCTCCCTGGATATACTACCAACTTTTCGGGTCTATGTCCTTCAGTATACAAATACAAATTTTGTAATTTTTCACACAAAAGTCTGGGTCCCTTTGACCCGCTAATATTGGCATATCTTAATCAAAACAGTCATTCTTATTCGTTTGGTCACACTTGCTTCCTAGTATACAACTTCGTGTTGTTCGGGTCATAACTGTGGCCTCTAGAGCGAAAAAACAAACAAAAATAAAGTTTTTGGTTCATTTTATCCCATAAATCATCATTACCAAAAATCAATAGGAGATTTCTGGCCAGAACCCATCCTACGCACAAAATTTCGTGTAAACACGATACATTGTGGCATGTATCGTGTTTACAGCTTATTATGGACAGATGGACGGACACACATGCCCAGATCGACTCAGCTACTCGAGATATGGCGATCGGAATACATAAAGGTTGGTTTGGGGCTGCACAATTCTATAATACCCTGACAACATAGTTCTGTAGGGTATATATATATATATATACTTTTAAAACCACAAAATCGATAACCCTGTATTGACCGGTTTTCATTATCAATTCTTATCTATTGATTAGACTTTCTTGTCAATGTAATTCCGTAGTGTGTGGATCATAATCCTCTGGAGCGTTTATCTCCTTGATAATTGCCGATCAGAACGAATCTTTCATGTCTGTAACTGTGACCTGTCCCTTGATTGCAAATTAATACGGAAAGGCGGTTGGACGATCGCACTCACTTAATCAGATCGCTTCTGTTATTCGAGATATGAATATCGATTAACTAAAGGTTGGTCTAGAACCTATATTAGATTTCGTGGCCTTAGAAACTATTGGAGCCACACAAATTCCCAATACCCTCACAAATAATTGTGTTGGTTAAACAAAATTATTTTCCATTTATAGCACCCTCACTTTAACTTCATTACACCCTAATAATCAAGAAAAAATAACTTACACAGTTTGTAAGATAAAATAAAAAAAAAACTTTTGTCAAGACATTGTATTCAAATAAAATTAAACCCCTATGTGAATACGACTTCCTCACATACAATGTATAACGAGATGCTGAGAGAGGAAAAAAAACTACAACAACATTTCACATACAAATTAAATGCAAACATTCACATTCCAATACATTCATACATACGTACTTATGTCGAATTTCTGGGCAAAAAAGGATTTAACGTCAAACAAATTTAAAAGAGCACTTTAACACATAACAGAAGTAGCAGCAATAAAATTGTTGTAGTTCAACACAAACACAGACGCAAGTACATACATACGTGTGGAAAATATTCGCACACGTAAGTGTGTCCATTCATTATGTTCGCCTTGAACACACTCGCCCATACAGGCATATGTGTATTGTTTTGCTTCCGGTTTGTTGCAGCACAACAGTCAGTGTCCTTTCTTTTACGTGTACACCGGCACATCGACACACACACATACACCCATATTCATTCACAACATTCTCATAAACAGTCATTAACTGTAAATTGAGGAATACAAAAAAAGTTCACGTTGTTGTTGCTGTTGTTGTTATTTTTACATCTCTTATTTTCTCTCTCAGCCAGCTATCGGAGACTGTTTCTTGCCTCTTGTTTTTTTATTCCTTTCTTTTTTGACTATTGTTACAGATTTTCACAATACAAATATTTATACAACTTTTGATTGTGTGTGCGTGAGCCATGAGCTGACATGGATGGCAGCTGCTGAAGAAGAAAAGGATCGTGAAAAGAAATATACACTTGTGTGTGTGTGAATTTGTGTGCGTGTGTGAATCTTTACACAATTCGTTTGTCGCTCTTGTTTGTTTAATGGATTCAATATTAATGTGTGAGATACAAATAAAATATCTTCATTTGCCATTAATATATAAAGGAAAAACATCGATATCTTGATATATCATTCACACACACACAATACTTAAGTTAACTGATGTCGAAGGCATTTTCCTTTAAAAAAAAATTAAAGGATATCTACAATTACAAGTTGGTCTTCGAATTCCGAATAAAGGAAAACTCCAAAATCACTGCTGAGGCAAAATAATACCTCTTCTCGTGGTCACTGCTTAAATGTTTGAGCTTTTATTCGTGATTTTTTTCCTCTGAGGTTTTTTTTCATGTTTTCTTTCGTTTTTTTTTTCTTTTTTTCGCATTTGGTTTACATTTGTGTGTGCGTGTGTTGTGGGTAAAAATATCTTCATTGTCATTAATATATAAAGGAAAAACATCGATATCTCGAAATCGGCAGCCACAAGTTGCAACTCCTGCGGCCGTTCATTTAATGCAACAAAGTCCAGTTGATTGACATTTTTTCTGTAACTTTTTAATTATCAACTATTTTATTTGACTTCAATTAATGTGAGGGCTTAAGGCGAATACACGAAAAACAGGATGAAATAGATATGAACATTTGTTGTCATTAAATAATGGGATATTTAATGATATGTTGAAAATGTCGTAAAAATACATTTCTTAGGCCAGCAGAAATAAAATACAGGGCAGCACAAGTACCTTGCTGGAGCATTTTCCATATGTTTCAGGTCCAAGTCCAATATCACACCCTGAGGGCCTGTAATTCGATAATTTGTTTTCCATATCGTTTTTAGGTATTTTGAATATCATCCTGGTGAAGGGTATAAATAATATCGGGGCGGGCGAACATGAATTCTTTTTAAACCTTTTGTTTTTTATAAATATTCGATATTTATACACCATATTAAATAAATATTTTTATTCTTCTATTTGCAGGTATTTGTACCAGATACATTTTTCATAACTAAATTTTTGGATTTTTTTAAGGTAAGAATTTTAAACGCCCTAAAATGTGTCATTTGTTTATAAAAATAAAGTAAACTAGGTAGTAAATATCAGTCTGTGATAGTTTAATATTCGAAGAAAAAATATACATATATATTTTTTTCTGACATAAATGATCAGGAGTTTATTCCAAAATATTCCCTACAAAATTCTGGGTTTAAAAATATTTCTTAAAAATCCACGCCTGTGTTGAGTGTTGCAAAAATATTCCTTAAAAAATCCACGCCTGTGTTGGGTGTTGCAAAAATATTCCTTAAAAATCCACGCCTGTGTTGGGTGTTGCAAAAATATTCCTTAAAAAATCCACGCCTGTGTTGGGTGTTGCAAAAATATTCCTTAAAAAATCCACGCCTGTGTTGGGTGTTGCAAAAATATTCCTTAAAAAATCCACGCCTGTGTTGGGTCTTGAGGAAATATCCTTTAAAAAACCCACGCCCTTTATACTTACTTACTTAGCTGGCTTCTGACAGAACTTTCGTTCCATAAGCCGAGCTTAGAAAAGATTTGCAGGCGCGTCGGTCCTGTGCGCTGTTTTCCAATTTTAAAGACCATTTTCGGCGATGTTGTCTTCGACTTGATCTTTCCAACGTATTCTTGGCCTTCCCCTTCTGTGTGAACCATCAGCTGGTTCGCTTTTATATGCCTACATCCATTCTCACAACATGACCTAGCCAACGTCTAACAATGTCGATGTCCGAGAATAGCTGCTACAACTCATGGCCCATAGATCTTTCGGAGAATTTTTCTCTCAACCACTCCAAGAGCTGCCCCATCTGCTTGCGTAAGTACCCATGCTTCAGATCCGTATAAGAGCACGGGTAGTATCAGCGACTTGTAGAGTGTGAGTTTGGTCTGGAGGGAGATGGCCTTGCTTTTGAGTTGTTTGCTCAGACCATAGTAGCATCGGTTGGTCATCAATATCCTTCTCCGAATTTAAAAACTGATGTCATTCATTTTGTTTATGGCGGTACCAAGGTATATGAAACCTTTGACTACCTCGAAGCTGTAGTTCTCAAGTTCCACGGTTGGTCCGAGTCTACTGGAATTCTTGCGCGGTGGTACCATCATCTTGGTCTTCTCGCCGTCTACTGCCAGACCCACTTTTTCCTCTCTATGCTTTTCTCCCGATAGTTCTCCATCGCATTATGTGTTGCTACTGGCCGCAGGGTTGCCCTATACGCTGCGTTTTTCATATCAGTAGCATTACGACACTCCTGATCGTACCATGGGTTTCTTGATGGTGGTTTTTGATAACTAAAGGTTGCAGTTGCTGAATTTTCGATCGGACGTCTAAAACACTGAATGAATGCCTTCCGTCTATCGCAACTTGATCGGTTTGATTTCTCCTTGTTCGATCGGGAGAAATCCAAGTGGCCTTGTGTATATCGAGATACTTGAATTTGGTTCTGCCAACTACCATGTTTTTTTGCTGCCGCGAAGTCAATCAACCTCATGCCGTTGTCGGATGTTTCTTTATGGAGGCTGAATTTTCCGACTTTGGGGCCAAAGATATTTTTCCTTTCAATTTTTGCATTAAAATCTCCTAGCAGAATTTTAATGTCTCATGGTCAGGGCAACGATCATATGCTGTTTCTAGGCGCTCGTAAAATATGTCTTTGGTCTGTTCATCTTTATCTTCGGTCGGAGCATGGGCGCAAATGAGACTGATGTAGAAGAACTTCGCTTTTATACGGATTACAGCAATTCGCTCATCTACTGGAGTGAATCTGGAGACGAGGTCTGTTATTCTCCTATTAACCATAAATCCGCAGCCAAATTCATGTCTCGTTTCATGGCAGCTATAATACAGGGCATAATCATCTGATTTTCTTACGCCAGTCCCTTTTCATCGCATTTCCTGTAAGGCAATAAGCGTACATCCGCCGCGTAAACTGTGCCTTTTCTGTACAAGGTGGGCACATTCCAAGTGCAGATTCGCAGATCGTGGTCCTTTATACGTTTGCAAGGGTCGTCAATATCAGGGGGCTTGGTTTTATTTTTCTCTGCTTTTTCATAGTAGGTTGCGTTTTGCCGAGAGTGGGCAACTAACCCGATGCCTCAACCCATTTTCGTATAGTTCTTATGGGTGAACTCGCGGCACATATTAGCTCATTATTTCATTGGGTGATGAAATAGCCTTTTATGGGCATTCTTCAAAAAATCCATGCCTGTGTTGGGTGTAGATTGTTTTTTTAATTCGATACCTCAAATGGTGCTTGAAAAAAATCATTTTAAAAATGTGTGATATCTAATAAGCTATTACAACTACATCATTTTAAAATCATAGTTAATGTTTTTATGTTATATTATTATTCTTTGCTTTTAAAAACAACAAACTTAATTATAAAAAATGTCTAACTTTTACCAACTCTATGCAAAATGATAATTATGTGACGTTAGTAAAGTGTCATTAAAAGTTTTCCGTTTGATAATGTATTTTTAAGCACATTAATTTATGGTTAATGTCAGAGTTGCTTGTTACCAACTTCTATGTAATCTCAAACGTGCCATTAACCCATTTAATCCCACAGGATAATCAATAGTTTTACGCAAACGACAAATATTATCCATTTGTGTGTGTGGTAATATTTTACATTTAGCTTTTGTGAGTCATTCAATGATAATTGATGATGGTAGCTGCACACATTGATATTTAAACTCACACACATAGACACACACACATTCACAAATATAACAAAAATATTAGTCATACTGGACAAGGCGTTTGGTTATTTGCCATTGACAATATGGCAAATGGGCCACGTTAGTAGTTGCCTTTATGTTTGTTACACTCTTTCTCCCCCACCCCCATCCCCACCCGCTCTCGCTCTCTTTCTCTTACTCCCTTTATTGTTTTATTCCAATCTACAATAACCAATTGCCGCCAGCATTTAAAATACGGTTTGTATTAAAGTATTTGCTCTATCAAAGCTTTTGTTGATTGTTCGTGTTGTTGCTGCTGCTGTTGTTGTTGTTGGTATACCAATTCAAAACCTTTGACATATGAAATAATAAACACTGACAACATATGTTAATTCTTTGATAATATGCCCGCACACATGCCAATATGACCAGAAACAACAATAGCTTCAAACAGCTTACTAGGCTAGGATTGTACCTTCATATATTCCATCTCCAACTCCTCCTTCTCCATGGTAGCCCACATTTAGACATAGCAAACAATTTTAACAACCATATCCTCAAA
>NW_026873808.1:0-15270 GCF_032173495.1 Musca vetustissima
TTGCGAGAGGTAACAGCCACATTTGAACAAATTGAAAAGGAGTTTGCCAAAGTGGGTCTGGCAGTAAACGGCGAGAAGACCAAGCTGATGGTATCAACGCGCAAGACGTCCAGTAGACTCGGACCAACTGTGGAACTTGAGAACTACAGCTTCGAGGTAGTTATATACATTGGTACCGGCATAAATAAAACGAATGACATCAGTTTTGAAATTCAGAGAAGGATTGTGATGGCCAACAGATGCTATTATGGTATAAGTAAGCAGTTTAAAAACAAGGCCACCTCCACAAGGCAAGGCCGCTGATACTACCCGTGCTATTATATGGATCAGAAGCATGGGTACTTGCGCAAGGAGATGAGGCAGCTCTTGGGTGGTTTGAGAGAAAAATTCTCCGAAAGATCTACGGGCCGATCTGCGTCGACGGTGAATATCGGCGTCGAATGAACCACGAGCTTTACAATTTATACGCGGACATCGAAATAGTCAGTCGTATTGAGCTGCAGCGACTACGGTGGCTAGGCAATGTTGTGCGGATGAATGAAAATGCCCCAGCTCAAAAGGCATATAAAAATGAGCCTACTGATGGTTCCTGTAGAAGGGGAAGGCCACGAATTGGAATCTTGGAACGTGGTCTTCCAAATTGGTGGACTTGCGCACAAGACTGACGCGCTTGCAAAACTTCCTTAAGCTCGGCTTATGGAACAACCGTTCTGTAACAAGCCAGCTAAGTAAGTAAGAGCAAATTAAAAAAGGTATGTCATTTTGCAATTAACTTCTAATTTTATTATTCATTTAGTATACTTTTAGCGGTCCAAAAATGTAGTAAAGATCCATAGGGTACTTGATGGGGTTTCGTGTAATTTGTTTTCACATATACACTCATGCTGTAGTATTTTAAAATTTCGATGCTCATCAACAAATTTTATAAAGTCTTTTTTTAGTTCCGGCGAACTTTGTTTTTTTTTTTTTTTTACTTAGGCGATATGTTACTTTTTCTTGGCACAGTCACTTTGTCACTTTCCTTTCCTAATCGTTGAAATTATGCCAAGAAAAATGAAAAGACTCTTTTATTTCTTTGCAAAAAATTTTAACACAAAACGGAAAATTATTACTCGATAACTGGCGATGTCGCCCTCAACATTGTGTATTGAGTTTGGAAGGTTATTTATTTTTGGGTGATAAAACATTGTTGCCATCATTATTTTTTTAAACAAATAAATATTTGATGCAATATTATTCACTTGTTTGGAATTATAATGAATGTGCAATTGCAACACAAAGATAGTCATCTTAGAACCCTGATCTAAATTATTTTATGGGGTCTTAAGTGATTATATAAACGGATTATCCAGTGGACATCTTTTGTTGTTGGTGCATACTTTACAGGAAAACGAGTTTGGCCAGATCGAACTTTTTATACTCTCCACAATTACGTTGCCATACCTATTAACATGCCGGCTATGGTAAGTTTGTAGTGGGGCATTTGACACGCAATGAAGACCTCTGAAATAACATTAGTATTTATTTGGCTGGATAAAGTGTCCAACATCACCAAAATATTAAATAATGGAGGTACTGGTATATTGGGGATACCCCTAACTAGAGTTAATATTGATAATTTTTGTAGCGAGATTTTTTAGGTTTGAAAAACCTGGCCAAAATCATTAAAATAATAATAGGAATGTGGAAACTACACAAAAAGGCGGACCAATATTGATAATTTGTGGCTGGACGCTTTGATACCCAATGAGAATCCAAAATACCAGATTTCAACCAGTTCGACTGAAAAACGTTCACAAAATCATAAAACTACAACAATTGGGGGTATCGCTGCAATGGGGGTTATACCATAGCGTGGCCCGATATACCGAACTTTCTACACCCTAGTGCCTAAATAGACATTGAATTTTATTCCATGTCTTTTTAATCAGTCAGTCAGTTTCCTAACTTCTGTACAGATTTTGAAATATTCAATTTAGTTTTTACATTATTAATAAATATTTTTCAAAATTCTACTCAAATGTAAATTTATATCATAAATTGCAGATGGCAACTTCTATCTACATGCATGAATATGTTAAGTTTGTGCAACCAATCACCACCCCTCCAGAATACAACAGCCCTGTACTACCCAAAATGTTTGTGAACACTTTTTGGGTGACGACGATTGACGGTGCTGTAAATTTCTGATTTTGTCACTTTGGAAATTGGCAATATTTTTCGACAGAAAAAAAAATATTTTTAAAATAAATTAAAATTCTTAAATTTGAAAAATGACGTACTCTCCAATACCACTGATGATAACTTTGAAATTCAAGCATAATTTTGCGGTAAGCGAAAATAATAATACAAACATAATACAAAAGCTTGTACAATTTCAACATTTAAGGAGTATTAAAAATAATCTATATATATATATATATAAAATAGAAAAAAAAAATTGTTTGTTTGTATGTTACCGATAGACACTAAAACCGCTGAACAGATTTTAATGAGTGGTACACTGTACGTCGGGACATGTCCTGAAAGTAACATAGGCTATATAAACTTTTAAAATTCGCCTGGATACGTAGTTAGATAGTAAACAAGCCTCAAAATTAATGAACATGTAATATGCGTTTATCTTAAGAACGGTTACAGATACCGTTTTCAAAATTTGCCTGAATGTGCCCCTACCCATGGTAGCTTCGGCATTTGATGGGGCCCATTCGGCACCATAGCCAAAGCCTGGTAATTATCATCGCTATCAGTCTGGTTGAAATTCAGATCCTTTAAAGGTAAAATGGAACCTTTAAATGATCTGTATTTAAATATGCGAATGTGCCCCACTTTAAAATACCGAATCTACCCCGAATGTACTTTTTATAGTTTTTTAATTTTTTTCTATCAATCTTCTAAAAACATATTTTTTTATTATTTTTAATGAATGCACATTATAATTAACTACTTTTTAATAGTACTGCCCTAATATTTGAATGAAAATATTACAAAAACATCTGTAAAAATTCCAAAAACCGTGCATATAAATAAGCTTATTAGCTAAAGATTTCAAACTTTGTGACATTTATTTATTTCGAAATTCGATATCTATGTATCGAAACTAGTGAAGTACGGTGAGAGCTTTATATCGAAAACGCGTTTGCTGAAGGTGCCCCGATGCCGAAGCTGCCCCAGTCTCACAGTGGGAAAAAATGCAGATCTAGCGCGCAGAAAATAAAAGTAGATGTTTTACTGTATGTTTATCGATATTTTTGATAAGAATAGAATTAGATGGACAATTTTAATTATTTTATGAAAAAAATTGGCAATTTTTTTTATTAACCCATTAAGAAAAAACTTAAATTTTTAGGTAAAAATTACTATTTTGAAGCATTTGAAACATTTTATAATAAGCAACATTTTTCGTTATAACTAATAGTTCTCCTATAATGGGAGCTTCTTTTAAAAATTCCGAAACATTTGGGTTAAGAGCAAACACTATTGTTATTATATATCTTTATTATTGTTAATATTACATATCTAAAACATTAAACTATATATTTTACAAAATTTAGGCGTTAATTATTAAATACTAATTACATTCAGAATCCGAGTTTTGATCTGAATTAGTTGGTAGCATTGGATCCTCCAGTATTTTAAGGACTTCTTCAGATAATGCCTCACTATATCGATGGTTAAGAGATGTACTACGAGACAAACTTGATATTTTTGGATCAGAAGAAAATAGCAACCTATTGAAAAGATCCCTCATTGTTTCCTCACGACTAATTTTTCTGGTGTACAGTTCCCTGTAGTTCCGAAAGTCCTTATTTCTGGATTCCAGACTACATTTAGACCACATTCCTATGGGCATAGCTGCTCATTTAATTATATCAGCTCCATGCGCTAATATTTTGTGTATGATTGAAGGCATATAGAACCAAGGATATAATTCCACAAAAAGAATAAATGTTTCCTCAGAAAGTTTTTTAAATGACTATGCGTTAATAGCATATCCACAGGCCATGGTTGAAAGGATGATACTAAAATTTTTAATTAATTTTTCATCAACACCAGTTATCGACGATGCCAAGCAAGGTTAGCTAAAAAACGCCTAGCAGTATTGCCGCATACTGACTTAGGTGTGTCAACAATAATGTGCATTTCTTCCTTTAAATCATTAATGATACGTGCCTTCCTTTCTTCGAAAAGTGGCCGATCGCAGCTATTAATTTTCCACTTTCTCAAAACCAGTCGGTATAAACATCGAATCGAATAAGGTAGATAGGCCGTATACGTATAAGTTGATGTTTGGTGTTAATGACGAAATTTTGTTGTAATTTGCTTATAGCGAAGACCATAAATGTAGGTAAGACCGTGTATATATGAATGTTACACCAATGATATTTTTCCAGGGTTCATAAAGTGGACCCTTTACCTGCGGTATTTTAGAAGACTCTTACAACCGATTTCGTTGTAATTTCAATTTTTATTTAGAAAGACATTTGGAATAAATGTATATTCAGTGCATGACTTTAAAATCAACGTTTGGAGCAGCTTACTTAAATACCCTCATTTTCATACTCACACCCAGTACTCTGGAACCTTAGGATGGACATTTGAACTTGTTTTTTTTTCTTATCTGCTATGCTGTGATCTATTCCAAGTCATATTTGATGAATTGTATCAAAAAATTCGCAAATTTTTAATTTTATTTGAACAAAACCTTAAAAAAGCTTCCTACACCAAATTGGCATTTTTTCAAAAAAATGCCATAAATCCGAGAGTCGCAGGAAAAAATTTAGTATGATGTTCAACGCTGAACACGACTGCACTCCATACTAAACCCCTATTTTAATTGAAGGAATTAAAAAAAGGGACCTTACATATATTTAGCCGGAAACACCTAAATTAAAATAACTTATGGGTTATATAACTATACCATTTAATTAAATACCAATACTATATATCAAAAATGGACAAAATTTTATAATAATATATTCACAGAATGCACACGACCATCGCAATTTTATAGCTAAAAAATACCATTTTTAACATTGGAAAAAATTTCTATTTTAAATGTACCGTTATTCCGTTCTAGCTTATTAATTCGGATTATTTTATACGGACTTAAGTACTCTCAACACTCTACTTTAAAACTGCATTAATGTTTTAAAGTTTCCTTCAACTTCATTTTTTTATTTTCTGCACGCTAGATCGGTATTTTTTCCCACTGTGAGTCTCTCCTACATACATATGTAGAACATTTTCTATGGGCGGCTTGAAAATATGGTTGAGTAACATGGATACAAATTCTCATCATCCGATGAGGATATATTTTCGAACGATGAGGATATGTATATGTAAAAAATAGGTGAAAATGTGTTGAAGCCAACGAGTTTTTTTTTTTGTTGTCCTTCCTGATTTGTGGCTAAAATACACAAAGCACGCACATGAGATCAGTGACTAAGTTGAAGAGTACCCCATGGACAATATGGTTCTAATGTATGATTTTTCGATATAATCACTGCATCCACCCAAAAAGGATGCTGACATTTTATAGCCAGATTTTCGGTGTCTTTTGAATTGTTCTTAAAATCAAGACGCGCATGCAGATAATGGACTAAATGGTTATAGAATTGTAGAACTCGTGATTTTGCTTCGTTTAGTGTATACCTCATGAATGTGCTCACCGCAGCTTCTTTGCAATTGGATTCCAAAGACGAAAATTTGGCGCGTAAATTTTTATAAAAAAACTGTTTTTTGAGTCTAAATTTAAGAAGGTCCACTCAATGTTCAATTCCGCCCTCTATGTTCAATTCCGCCCTATAATGTTCAAACTCGTTTGGAGTAATTTTATTAATGTTAATATGACAATGTCATTTTCGGTGATGATCAGATAATAATTTTGGAATGAAGTGGACCGAAAACTTAATTTTTTGTGTTATTTTCGAGTCGATCTATAGACCTCAAATGAAATCCGAACATCAAAACACAACCCACGGTGAAGAGAATCTGGTCAATAGCTGTATTGAATACTCGTAATATTCGGAAAATATGTCAGTGTGAGGAAAAGGTGCTGTTTACCTCTAATCGGGCAAGTGGGTGCAAATATCACGAAATATTGCCCAGTCTCGAAATAAACATCCGCAGAAATTTTGAGTTCCGTGGTAGTTGTGTAGGGTATCGTATGGTCGGCCCCGTCCGACTATACTGCTCCGCTCACTGGTTTTTTAATATAATTTGTTAGTATTAGTCTCACAAATATTTAGCTGAAAACTTTTCAAAATGTTTTTCTATAAATGAATTTTAAATATATGATGAAAAGCTAAATCTACTATAATTTCTTACTATGGTGTGGTAATATAAAGAGAGGGTAAATTGCATAGGGGTCTCAACAAAATATGTAGCCTTTGAAACTATGATAGGGTATGGGTTATGAGGCTCAACTCCAAAATCCACCTGGAGTTATTTTTATAATCGAAGACTGACCTTTGGTTTCTTTTATTCTGGTTCAACAGGGATACAGGGTTGACAGAAGTGTAGTCCAGCCAAAATAAGTATCTATTTCTTTTCGGGAGTCTAAAATATTTTCTGGTTTATGTTTGGAAAGATACGTTTATGAGCTTAAGAAGGACAACGAATCCCCCTCCGGCTGCTTGCTAGTGCAACAATGGCTCCCATCGTCCTTATTATGCCATAAATAAATCATTTATTTTTTCTACCTACGTATCTCTCTATGTTCAGAATACAACTAATCTAGGAGGTTGTTTATGACATTGTCATATTAACATTAATAAAATTACTATAATTTTCGGAAATTATAGGCGTTGTCCTTGACCATAACTGGAACCTCATGGAACATTTCAAAGGGATCAGCGCTATAGTTCCGCTCTCCAGAGTGATAATGGGTTACTAAATAATATACGAATACGGAGATACCTGTAAATATTTAGGTGTAACTCCCACATCCGAGCACATACAACAATATAATTGGTCTTAATTTAAAGGTCAACCACTCCTCTTGGATATAATATGTACTTCTTGGGTATATGTCCTTCAGGGATAAATATTTACGCCATAGAATACAAATTTTGTCATTTTTCACACAAAAGTCAGGGTAGCGGCGTTACAAACTTTTGGGGCTGCACAAAGCTATAATACCCTGACAACATAGTTGTGTAGGGTATAAATATATACATATATATCATAATAATATATATATATATATAATATATATATAATATATATATAAATAATATATATAAATATATGTTTTTGTAAAATTCGAAACGAAACAATTCGAACGAATTACTACCAAACCTTTATTTATGTAAAAAAATGTTTCTTGATTCAAAACAAAAATAAATGACATATTTTTCAAAACCAAGGAGTTTGGTCGTAAGTCACTCGAATTCGTTCGTTTAGAATTTTACAAAAACAGGCTGTAATACTAACAAATCATATTTAAAATATATATATATACAGTGGTGGTCACAGAATTAAAACATTTACTGTGATAAACATTTTTTGATCAGCCCTCGATTCTTTTGAAGTATTTTTGAACATTTTTTAATTCAGAACACTTCGGTATACTGCACTTAAGAGATTTAGTGCGAAAATAGAAAATTATTGCATGCAATTTTCCATAAATAACGGTTTTTATGAAAATACATCGATTTTGAAGTGGCCATATAATTACAACATTGTGTGATTTTTTACTTGACTGCATTTTTTTTGAAAATATTTTTAAAAAATCTCTTTAATTTAGTTCAATTATATAAACTAAGAACTGATAGAATCATTTACAGATAAAAATATCTGAAAAAATCTGTAAAATCTATCAAAACTGCCAACAATTTCTACAGTACACCTAACATTCAGAAAATACCCTTATTATAGAAAATAAAGGTCCGAATGTACTAGAAATTGCTAGAATTAGTAAAAAACAATTAATAATTCTCAAAATGAATAAATATTTTAAATAAAAACTCAAAAAATGGGAATTAACCTAAAGGAACGATTCAATTTCAATAGCATTTACTAAAGAAGGCCGGAATATTTTTGCAGTATGTGAGAAAATATCGATTGATATTGGTATTTATTATATCAAATCGATTGTTCGAGTAGTTCAGAATATATTTTATCCAAAAATATATCAGTCACAACAGAACGAACAGAGATCAAGGCCTATGTTGACGAGTAAAGGTTTCTGGCACACAGCAGCATTTTTGATGTTCAACACATGACTTCAAATATTTGTCAAATTGTAAAATTTTTCCTAATTTGTTACTAAAATAGATTAAGTGCAAGTTATTCTCTTCATAAAATATTATTTTGGAAAAATATTGTCATGTTCAATAGATTTTAAGGGTCAAGAGTTGACCATCAATCATGCTGCTGTGTGCCAGAAACCTTTACTCGTCAACATAGGCCTTGATCTCTGTTCGTTCTGTTGTGACTGATATATTTTTGGATAAAATATATTCTGAACTACTCGAACAATCGATTTGATATAATAAATACCAATATCAATCGATATTTTCTCACATACTGCAAAAATATTCCGGCCTTCTTTAGTAAATGCTATTGAAATTGAATCGTTCCTTTAGGTTAATTCCCATTTTTTGAGTTTTTATTTAAAATATTTATTCATTTTAAGAATTATTGATTGTTTTTTACTAATTCTAGCAATTTCTAGTACATTCGGACCTTTACTTTCTATAATAAGGGTATTTTCTGAATGTTAGGTGTACTGTAGAAATTTTTGGCAATTTTGATAGATTTTACAGATATTTTTATCTGTAAATGATTCTATCAGTTCTTAGTTTATATAATTGAACTAAATTAAAGAGATTTTTTAAAAATATTTTCAAAAAAATGCAGTCAAGTAAAAAATCACACAATGTTGTAATTATATGGCCACTTCAAAATCGATGTATTTTCATAAAAACCGTTATTTATGGAAAATTGCATGCAATAATTTTCTATTTTCGCACTAAATCTCTTAAGTGCAGTATACCGAGGTGTTCTGATTTAAAAAATGTTCAAAAATACTTCAAAAGAATCGAGGGCTGATCAAAAAATGTTTATCACAGTAAATGTTTTAATTCTGTGACCACCACTGTATATATATATATATATATTACATAATAATATATATATTATTATACATTTTAGATTTAATTTTGTAGAATTTTAGTTCAAGATCATTTATTTACCTCACTAGGAATTATGTAACTTAGAAAATGAAAACTTCAAATAAACATCAACGAGAATAGTTGCTTTTGATTAAGGACTAATTTGGATTTTACATACTTCTCAGGAAGAAATAAACGTTGATAATGGAAATACACCTAAGTCTGTTTTTACACGGTAGATTGATCCTAGAAGAAGCCGTGTAAACAAAAAACCGTGTAAAAAAGGGAATTCCCTTTTTAGAATTCCCTTTTTAAAAGGGAATTCCCTAAATTAGAGATATTCACATTTGATTTGACCAGTAAAAATTGTTTATACGCGCTAAAGGGAAATTCACATAAATCTTTAAGCTAGTGTTCGCAAACTATCAATACTATCGATGGTTTCAAACTTTTATCTTTCATAAATTCTTTTTTGTGATATGAACATACATCGCAAAAATTAAATTTGACAAAAAAATTTAAGTACATAAAATTTCAAATCGTGCTAAATGGAATAAAATCGTGTAAAAAAATTAAGTAAAATTAAAACTCAGTTTTTTAACTTTCAATTTTCAAACCGTGTTATATCAAATCCGTGTACAAAAAGACCGTGTAAAAACAGACTTAGGTGTAATTAAGTTATATTTTAAATTTTGAGGACTTTAAAAATATATATTAGGAAAAGGAATTCTTTTTACGATTTCATAGATTTGGATTGATTCCTTTTTCTAAAGGACAATTTTCTTCTTTTCTTAACAGGGACTCTTTCAATTTTCAATTACATTATTAAACCACCTCTACATATGCAAATATTTTTATGTTTTCATTTTAACTCACTCTGTTTTGTTGTTTTTGTACTTTTCGAAGGATTATTTTATTGAATCCTTGAGATTTTTCAAATCCACATATTAACGCTGATCGTCGAGGCCTCGATGAACTGGTGTGTGTTTATGTGTGTGTGATGATGTTAGGAACTGTAAGGAATTTTTTAATATGTTAAGGTAAATGTTTGCATGCATATGTTTAGGGTGTTTGGTTGATCAAATGTTACGAATACTTGCGATACATGTTTTATAAGTTTCTAAATTTTAAATTTCATACATAATGATGATGGTGGTTTTGCCGGTGTCGGGGGTCGAACCCGCGACCTTATGGATGGTAGTAGTGCACTTTTGCTCTCGCTTAACCAATGATTTTGCACACGATCACTATGCTCTGCCTTTCCAATGCTAATATCCGTGATATGCAAGCGAGACGCTTATATGTATATTGCAATTCTATTTTTAGCACGTAGTAAATTCGAATATCGTAGATCAAATTGTCTGATGCGTGTCTGGCTTGACAAGTGCTGTCTCACACATTGGCGGATTTTGTCACAAAGGTGGTGATGAGGTAAATATTGTACACACTGTTACATGCAAGGTAATTTTTTCGGATTTTCGTTGCAATATTTAATTGGAAAATTTTGTATCAGAATGACAACCAATATTCTTAGGCCCCCAGGCCAATATGATAGGGCTATTTGGGTTAACCAATGGACAATATTGCTGTTGCATAAACTCCTTGGCAAATAAATTTCTTCACCTACGGCCAACGTCAATGTTGCCGTAAGGTGGCATTAATTATAATCGTATTATGGTTAGATTTGAGAATTTTATAAGTTTGTTTATATACCAGCTTGCGCCAAATACTTAGTTTTTTTGGGTGTTTGCAAAAATTACCACCAAATTCAAGAAATATTGGTTTTATTGTAATGAAGAAAATTGTTTTATTTTGCAAAGAATTAATTTGCATTAGGGATTTTTCCGGATATAATTTTCTTGAATTTACAATCTCTTACTTTCAACTTTCAATTTTTTTCTTTATAAATGAAATATTTTTTCCTTGATATGCGTGTGTTATCTTGGTGAAGTCGGCAAAGGAAAAAACTTAGAGATTTTTTTAGCACCATAATGAAACTATCGTAACACAAAGCTAGGTATTGTTCACCACTAAGCAAAGGTACGAGAGCATATTAGAGAATAGGTAATAAGGTTTTAGAACACATTTGAGTGCATTCTCACTAATACCTAGAAAGTATTAGCTGATTCTAAGTCTCCACTAACGGTATAACAGCAAAAAAAATAAATGAAATAATAAAAATTTAAAAAAATAGATTGTTGCTGTTAGCCGGGTTTCAACTCTGTTCCTTACGACTGCAAGGCCGAGATACTATATCTGAGCTACGCCAACTTATGTGGGTGGCTCGCTAGAGAGTACATATGAGTCAGGGCAGTGAATGTAACAGGTGTTATCCGAGACACGTCAGCACCAAAAAAGATTCATGTCTAGACAATTTTCAGAATGTTCGAAAAATAATATGCTAAAAATAGCTATTGACATCTTAGCGAACATTTTATTAACCGAAAAGAGGAATTGTGATGGAACTATAATTTACCACAGCCCAAAAAGGGCGGATATAGGTACCTTGAACGTAGGAAAAACTGCAAAAACTTATTTTGACTAATTCGCGTACGTAATCGCGTTTTCTTCGAATAGTTTTTCAAAAAATTAATCGACACGCGAATAATATGCCTTTTTATCCAAAATTGATTATGTTGGCACATCCGCCGTTCTTAAACATTTTTTAAAAATATATATGTGTATTTTCATTAAAGATTACTGAAACCAGATGGGCATAAAAATCTTATGCACGTTGCTTCAGTTTTAGCCATTTTTAGGGTTTTTGCATAGTAAAGTATAGTATACGAAAACAGCATGCGCAACAACTGATTTCAAAGAATACGCGAACTGCATGCTTTTTAATATTGATCATTTTTATGTATTTTAAGTGCAATATATTTAGGCATGTTTAAAGTCGAAACACTTATCAGATAAATTTACCGATATTTAACAATCATCTAAAATAATTTGAAGAAGAAAGCGTTGTATATTTTAGAAGATTAAGGCAAAAGCGTAATTCCCTTAACCATACTAAACAAATCGAAAATTCAAAAAAACGTTTTGTTTTAATTAAAAAATTAATTTATTTTATTTTAAGATATCTTCATGCTTCTATTTGTTTTTCGCGACTATTAAACCTATTTCAATGTAATTTGATAGTACTGCAAAGAAAACGAATGTGTTTATCCATTTGTGAAGAAATTCGCGAATTACAACAAATATAAATTCATTTAATTTTTATTTGAAATCCAAGATTTAAAACCGCTATAACCGCTGTGCGCAGCATCCGAATTCGTGAACGCGAATAGACTTCGAATCAGCATATTTTTCTTAACCTATGCACCAAAACTCATAAATGAGCTCACAAAAAAATTTTAAAATTCCATAAAAAAATTTGAAAAATTTTTTTGCGAGCCCATTCATAATTTTTGGTACACAGGTTAAGAAAAATATACTGATTCGAAATATGTTCGCGTTCACATATTCGGCTGCTGCGCACAAAAGTTATAGCGATTTTAAATCTTGTATTTCAAATATAAATTAAATTAATTCCTATTTGTTGTAATTCGCGAATTTTTTCACAAATGGATAAACACATTTGTTTTCTTTGCATACTTGTCAAATCACATTGAATTACGGTTAAATTGTCGCGAAAAACAAATAGGCATGAATATCTCAGAATAAATAAATTAATTTTTTAATTAAATCGAAATGTTTTTTGAATTTTCGATTTTTTTAGTATGATTTTTGCCTTAATCTTCTAAAATATGCGACGCTTTTTTCTTCAAATTCTTTTAGATGATTGTTAAATATCGGTATATTCATCTGATAACAGTTTCGACTGTAAAAAATTTTCGTCTTTGGAACCCAATTGCAAAGAAGCTACGGTGAGCACATTCTTGAGATATACACTAAACGAAGCAAAAATACGAGTTCTACAATCCTATAATTATTATAGTCCATTATCTGGATGCGCATCCTAATTATAAGAAAAATTCAAAAAACACCGAAAATCCGGCTTCAAAATGTCAGCATCCTTTTTGGGTGGATCAGTGATTATATCGAAAAATCATACATTAGAACATTATTGTCCATAGGGTATTCTGCAACTTAGTCACTGATCACATGTGCGTGCGTTGTGTAGTTTAGCCACAAATCAGGGACGAACACAAAAAAACTCGTTGGCTTCAACACATTTTCACCCATATTTTTTACATTACCACCATCACAGCTTCCACCAAACTTATTATTTATTACCAATATTTTAAGATTTTGACAAGAACACTTCATTTTATAGAAATGATTTTAAGTTATATGCAATATGTTCATATTTCGCGAGTTATAACCTTGCAAACCTCAGCTTTAAGGAATTTAAAAGATTTTTGTAATGTATATTGAAAAAAAAAAATTGTGTAAAATTGAAAAAAAAAATGGTTGACATTATAATTTTCCATTTTTGCCAGTTTGTGAAAACATGTTTATTTTGAACAAAATCAAACAAAATGTTATTTGGATTTCAAAAAAAAAAACAAAAAGATTGAAATTAGTTCTGTGCAGTTTAATTGTGTATCGTTTTATTATCTAGAAAAAGCTAAAGACTGGGATAGGATAAATTCAGATACACCACTAATTTTTTTTTAAAAAATATAATTTGTGAAGGAGGTGATCGATTGTGTAAAATTGATAAACAAGTATTGACATAATTTTTGAATTGTTTTTACTTTTCGAAAAAAAAATTCGAATTATTTAATAACTACTATACAACTAATACAACATGGACATTTCCCATTTTTTTTTGTACTGTTAATGTGAGCATATATCGATACTATATAGGAGAAACTGGGACATATTCGGTACTTTTTTTAGAGCTCGATATTTCAGTACTTATTCAACAGATATGACAACTTTATGGGTGGTTATTGTGCTCTGATACTTAATTATAAAAACTAATACCAGAAACATATAATAAATTAGTATGAGTTAAAAAAGTTTATTATTACAGTTTTGTAGCTTTGGCATTTGGAAAAAATCGGGAAAATCGGTTCAGATTTAGATATAGCTCCCATATATAGTTTCGTCTGATTTTATAACCTAATATGTGACAGATTTCGATATATATATATATATATATATATGTGATTTTAACTAAGTGGTGCACGAAACTCCACATATTTATCAGATATTTATCCAAATCCACGAGTGTCCCATTGATATTTGCTTTAAATTGATTTACATAATTTTGTCCCATTGTAAAAAGCAACTCTATATCTGACCAAATGAAAAATTTAGTATATGTTGCAGAATGATATGTTTATGGATCCAATTTAATGTTAATGGTCCTACAAAAATGTGGCGTCTATTAGGATTCATCTGTTGAATATACTCAAAGTGGTGGGTATCATATTCGACCCCGTCCGTCTTTACTGCTTTCCTTACTGGTTTTAATATGCGACTCAATGTTTGACTTTTAAGACTAGCGGCAAAATTTTCGATTTGGTCTTATATATGTAGTATATATTGTTATATTATAGTCTCAATCGAACAAACTTTTTTAGTTTGGGACATATGTTAGAGCTATACCGAAATCTGAACCGATTTTTAACAATTTTGGCCTAATAAATAAGCTGAGCCAAATTTCATTTCATTCGCATAATAAATGCAGCCATAACGATTGAAACTCAGACGATTCATGAGTAATTCACCTCATACATATGTAGCTGGTATAAGCAGATGACTGTGTGTTAATGTCAAGACCAAATCATCTCTTTAGTGTGAATTGCTTCATCTTAATTATCTACTTCACATACATTATAAAATTACCTTATTTCCAAAGTGTATCCATGGCAGTTTCACTGATATGCCACAGCCATAGATATGTGCAGTGGTGCGTATGAGTGTGTTTTAGCAAATGGACAAATGTAAATGGAAGAAACTCTCCAAGTGTAAGCGAAAAGTCTTTCAAAGAGTGTTGGAAAAAAGTTCGTGTTGATGTAAATCTAGAAAATCCCCATTTAATATTCATTTACGTCCTTACATGGAGTTTATCTTAATTGTGTGGTGTTTGTGGTGCAGTAAAGTTGTGTCGTTCTGCTGCGCACACACACAACTGGCGCACACAAATACTAGCAGAGCTGAAACCATTATAATGAAACAATTAAGTAGAGCAATG
>NW_026873809.1:0-15479 GCF_032173495.1 Musca vetustissima
AGAAAGATCACTCATGGTTATATAATCACAATCTCGCTCTTGACACAAACGAAATGAATAGGTTATGTAACTTTCACTGCACAAATCACAAAATAAAATTTCTAATAATTGAAAGTTATTTTTCCACAAATTTTTAAAATATAGGTAAGTTTTACAAAATATAGTTAATAATTCCAACCAGAGTTTTACAATTTATGTGTTGTGATTTAAAAGTAAAAATAGTATTTTATTTAAATTTCAAAAAAAAAAAAAAAAAAAAATATTTTTATTTTAAGTTAAATTGTTTTATTGTAAAATCGTTAAAGAAATAAGAAATTATTTTTTCCAGCTAAACGACATTATTTATCACAAAAAATTAAATTAAAAAGAACTGAAATTTAAATAAATAATTTTTGTTTAATTTTCACTAATTATTTTAAAAATCACAACACAGCACAATTTTTCAATTATAAAAAATCACCCAAAATCCAATTATTAAAAATATTTATAAAATAAATGTGTTATTAGTGTTTCAGTTTGCAGAATGTTGGTTGTTATGTTTTTTTTTATTCGAAAAAAAAAACAATATAAAATCTTTATTTATTTTAGTAATTATATAAAAGAAAAACAAAGTAGATTTTTCCTTTATACAATAAAAGTCGCAAAGAATTTATTAATTTTCCACAATGCAAATTTCACTTTTTAATAATTGGATTTTTCACTATTTTTATAAATCACTAAATCCGATGAATTCCCGGGTTTCGGCACCATTAAAATGTTGAGTTATTCCCTGTTTGCTTATGAAAAGTTTTTAAGAAAAACAAAGTAATTTTTCTTTTTCAAGCAAACGAGGGTTGCACAGAAATTTATTTATTTTTCAGAACAAGTTTTTTTTATAAAAGGTTACTTCGCCTTCTCATGCAAAGATGCTGTTGATCGCTCGGCTGTCCAATTAAAAAGAGAACGATCCAAATCAACAACTTTCTTTGCTAGCCAAAAAACCATCATCCAAAAAATGTATATAATATGCAAAAACATATGTTTGCATTATTTCAATTACATACATTCTTTTTTACATCATACATGTGCGGAGTCAACGACTACCTAAACCAATGATTGCAATATTCATTTATTCTTTATTTTCTTTTATCACAAGAAAGGCTTAGGCACACGTATGAATGTTTAGTTGATTGTGTACCAACTCATTTGCTTATTTCTATTCTGCATTCCCATTTATTTTCAGCAATAGAAAACAAACAAGCATGTATGCTAGGGGGGTCGCGACGCACAAGCAAGCGTCCACGCAACCATCATAACAACACAACTGATCGATAATCGTCTGTTGTGTTGTTGTTGTTGAAGGGCACAAAACAGAATAAGCAAATGAGCGGTCACCAAACAGAAGGGTTTTTGGCTACACTCATGTTAATTAGTATACGTACAATAAATATTTTTATAAATAAATATAAAAATTATTGTTTTGACTAATTAACAAAAACAATAGGAAATTATAAATTATTATAAATATGAAAATAAATTATATTTTAATTGTTGAATGAAATTAAGAAATTTAGTAGTATTTTTAATAAAAAGTAAAAAAAAATAATATAAATAAAAATACCAACGAATAATTATATAGAAAATAAAAAATATTAATTAAAAATTGTAAAATGAAATAAATTAATACTAAAATTATAACTAATAATAATTTAATTTATTTTGTTGCTTTTCGGCATAATGCTGATGAAATTGATGGTGATTTGGTATTTGGTGATGATTTGGTGTTTATTGTTGTGTTCGATGATGGTGGGTTGGTGAAAATGAATATTTCCATCAACACCCTCCATACTATGAATATTGGCTGAGCCACTACGTGGAGTGCATTCCAAATTCCTTAAATCGTTCCGGGCTTTTACATGGATATTGTATTATTGCATTATGTGGTAGTAGTTTGTTCGTGTCCTGAACAAATAAAAATAATGTTACAAATTTCAGACACTTAGTTGAGAAACTCGGGTAGGAACTTAAACATACCGAAATTCAATCGGGACATTTGTATAGGTTCTATTTTATAGTATTTTACCTATGTTGAATTATTTCTGGGAAAAAGTTTTTTATATAACAGAAATAGATATGCCCAATTATAGCAACTTCGATGAAAAAACTGGGTTAAAAACTTAATAACACCGACAATCGGGCGGGAATTTGAATACATATAGACCATTTTTCCGAAAAAAAAATGTGTTCTAAACGCCAATAAAGTGGATATCCAAATTACAGCCTTGGCTAAAACCTTTAAAATACTGACAAAGAGGTGATGCATGGTATGGGTCAGATGTCAAAGCATGATGTATTATCATTTTCTATACATGTATTTGGCAGCCTTAATCTGGGGTATATTGTGACTAAAGCCTTTTATTGAGTATTTTTGGTTGGAAGATTTGACCCCGATGAGAACCAGAAAAATTAAATTAGTGCCAATTCGTAACCGGAATCGTAGGTCAATATTGAGATTTTCTACAGAATGAGAATCCAAAATGCAAAATTACAGTCCATTTGGTTGGGAATGTCAGTCAGTTCGGTTGGAAAATGCGTCTATATTAACCTTTTAACTAAAACAAGAAAAACGTCTTGAATTTTGGCCTAGCCGAACATTTAACCCCCTCCATTACGTGATGTGCATTCAAAATATCTTGATTCGATCTGGACGTTTATATGGGGACTATGTTATTACGTTATGTGTGAGTACAGATTAAAACTTGGACCTATATAGACAATTTACGCACACAATTTGTTTTATAAAATGGGGAAATAGAGCAAAGACCTTCAAAATACAGAAAAGTGGTGCTATCCTTATATGGAGGCTATGTTAACACGGACTTATATAGATCATTTTCTACACATATAATTCCATAAGCCACATCGTCGGGAAAATGAAGCTTAAGTCTTCAAAATACCGTGTATGAAATGGTGACCTTCTATGAGAGCTATACCAAAAAAAAATTGAAAAATCAAATAAGAACTAATTCGGTAGAAAAACATGCCCGAGCCTCCAAAATATTGAATAATGGGTCTACCATTATATGGGGGATCCAAATTCACAATATCAATTTGGAGCTAATTCGGTTCAAAATACAGAAATTTGGGATGTTGTGTTATATGGGGTTCCCTAAAAATTGAACCAATATTCATCATATCTTGTAGGAAGATTTGACACAAATATTGAGGATTTTTCGTAGGCAGATTTGGTAGCCAAAGTAAATACAAAATATCAATTTACAGCTAATTCTTTTATAATACACGACAAAAACCTCAAAAAATATTGATTAAACGGCGGGTAGCGTTATATGAGCTACCCTAAAAATTGGACAAATATTGATCACTTTCAGTAGGAAGATTTGATACGCAATAAGAACCAAACATAGCAAATTATATCCAATTCGGTTGAAAAACGTGCCAAAATGCTGTTATATGAGAGGTATATCAAAACTTTGACCTATATTTCCCTTTTGCAATACCAAATAACAATCCCAGTGCAAAATTTCCGAGCTCCATTTCAAATATTGCGATCTCTATCGTGATTTCAACAGAGAGACGGACACGCATAAAACGGCATAAAATGTTATTTTGATCAAAAATATATGTATGGGGTTCCGGTGAACATTTCGATGTGTTGCAAATGGAATGACAAATTTAATATCCACTACACCTTTCGGTGGAGGGTATAAAAAGGGACGGATGCCTTACATGGAGCTATGTCAAAATATCGGCCAATTAAGTACATTTTCTGTAAAGAATGGCGAACTATCGCTCAAAACCGAAGGTCGTCAACAAGGAAGATGTGCCAAAGAACATTAATGATGAGAGTGCATTAATAATCACTATGTAATATACTGTGAGATAGAGGCATCCCCATACATTCGATATTGTAGGAACACCTGGCTATGAAGAAGTTTTGATATCGTTGGATACCGCACAATGTGACACTTGCTCATTTGCTCGTGTCGGAAGGGGCAATGAAATTTGGCGTTTGTAAGATCTTCACAAGTGACGAAATCAACATAATAAGGAACTTCGAAGACGAACGATATTCAATGAAAATTGTTCGCTGAAAAATTATTTTTGTTACAATTGAATCTAAAACCGACATGTCGGCTTCATAACATATATTAAATAGATCATTGATTTTTAAGTCTTACTTAAATTAATAGAAACGCTTGGAATATTCACTTTCTCTTCGACCTTGTATAAATCTTGATAATTTCTATTACACATTTAACATTATACCATTTTAAAACATTTGTAATTTTTAGTCAAATAAAGTTATTACATTTTGAAATTTAGCTAACCTTGCATACGTACATACGAATTCATGTACATAGGCCAGTTGGTCAAAATCATAAATATTCCTACATATGCATTCATTTATGAATTTAGGTTTGGAAGAATTTATGCAAATTTCAAATTTACCACCGTATACATATGAATTCTCATACGCATTCATATATGTGTATACTCGTATATGTATATCTAACCAGACATACAGCAAAGAATAAGGGTATAATTTGTGCCATTGCCCTTTATTCCTGTTTTGGATTTTCATTCGGTTTGAATTTGTAATTTGTGTCCAGCCGGGAGGATAGGGGATAGTAAATCCAGTTTTCAAATATAGGTGAATCCATGGCGTCCTTCTATGTGTATACTCCCGCCCAGACATGTGGATATGTAGATGGTTAACGATAAGAAGAAAAGAGAACACAGAAACTGACCACCACTGGACGTTTGTTATTCAAAATTGAAAAAAAAGAAATGCGAAGAAATACCGTACGAAGGCACACTGTGAAAGCTCATTTGCATATTCTGCAAAACCCTTCAGAATATAAGGGAAAGTTATTTAATGGTCATGCGTTCGCTATGGTTGGTCCAATTTTCGTGTCCATTTGCTGTCCATAGAGCAAAGGCATTTAGACTTGACACACTGAACCTTATAGACCACCACCACCATTTGGATATGACCAGTTTTGAAAATGGTCAATGTTAGAGGAACGAGAAAAACAGCACATGAACATCTGTGACTGTGGATATTTTTGGGGGTTTGTTTTGTTAGATGTGTTTTTTGCTTCCTTTCAATTTCATTTTTTTCATTTCGCCTCTCATATTTATGAAAGCAAAATATTAAAAAATAATTAACGAGCTTAGCAAACAAATTGTTTAATTTATTTAAAGGCCATAATTCACAGCATTTCGAAATAAAAGTCATTGTGATGTGATATTAAAGTCATTAAACGGCATATCACACAATCATCAAATTAGCAATTTAAGGGCAATAAACGAAGTAATAAAAAGTGTTGTTTAACATTTCAAAATTGAATTTCTGATGGCATGTTGGCACATTCCAAAAAAACAAATGCAGTTGAAGGGTAGATGGACTGCAGAGTGTGTAATTTTTTCTTCTTTCTTTATATTAAAAATATTCTACGACCACACACACAATTAATAAATATTATTAATGAATAAAAATGGGTTATTAATAAACCGCCATGAATTCCATTCCATACAAACGTCTTCGTAGGCAATTGTATAAAAAAACTCGTATAAAATATGATGGTTAGGGGTATTGACCACATAAATTTTATTTTTGAATTCCAATACTAGTGACCATTTTTTCTTCGTTTAGTTTATAGACGACCGCCCACCACCCTCATTAGATGCATATGTCGAATAGAATTTGTTGTTGTTGTTTTCCAACAATGACAGCCATGGGCCGTGGAATATATTTCATTTTTATTTCACAATATATGAAATCATGTATAACATGGCGAGAGGGCAATAAAATCATATATTTATACATACATATAACAAAGGAACTCTGTCAAATGCCATAAATTAATTCCGGAGCCAATTAGTACCAACAAAGAAGTCGATGTTTCTCCAAGCAATATTAGGCCAATGGAAACAACCAAATGTAAAAACAAAATAGAAATAAAGTGAAGTGAACCATACGATAGCAAAATAATAAATACATGCAATCCAATCATGAAATATCCTCACTAAAAATGGCGCAAAAACAAGTAAAAACGAAATACCAAATACTAGCCAATTCCGATTCAAAACGTGCCAAACATCTCAAAATTCCGAACAATGGCGGTATCGTTATATGGGGTTACCCCGAAACTTGAGTCAATAATGATCAGTTTTATTAGAAAGGTTTACTATACAATAGTGAACCTATTTAAATTAGAAATAGTGCTGGAGAACCCAAATATACCGAATGTTGGGGGCACAGTTATATATCGGGGCTACCCCGAAATATTAATAATTTTTAGAATATATTATATATTAGGAATCCAAAATAAATAACTAAAGCCAATTCAATAAACGTGTCCCCATCGCCAAAATACCGAACATTGTGGTACCGTTACATGAAGACGGACATGGCTAAATTGACATTGAATTTTATTCTGATTCATTCATTCATTATGGTGTATTCGATGGTTATTTCGAGGTGTTGCAAACGGAATAACAAATTAAGTATACACTGCAACGCATGGTAGATGGTATAACAAATAAAAGTGCCTATAAGTTCGGCCGGGTCCAACAGTTCATACCATTCGCTATTAAGTGGATATTCAATGCACCTATACTTGATCAAGACTTTTATATGGGGTCTACGCCAAGATAAATTGCTACCAGGAGAAAAAGAAAATACCGAAAATGACGTGTGACGTTTGTCAAATAATGACACATTACAGCCACTTACTGATGCTCAAATATACCCTAAACTCTGTAACGTAAGTTAGTCAAAATATGAGCATATTTCAAATTTTCAGTCGGTAAATATTTTCTCCTTGGAGAACTCGGAATACAATATTACAGACCCGAAAAAAAGGGACTAGGGCCTTAAAAATGCTTAGAATAAACCAGACCTATAAATGTGGGGGTAGTTAAATGTTGGACTTGAATTTGAAGGCCAGAACCTTCAAAATACTTAATTTGTAGCGGAAATTTTGAACTACGAAGTGCCAAATATTTTTTCACGTATTTGTATTAAAGGAATAAGAATAAGTGAGAGTGAAATATATACGGTAGTGCCCATAATTCGTGAACAGGGCGCGAAAAATATTATAATGTACCATCCAATTTGGTACGGTCCACTATATTTCATTATTTTTAAATTTAGTGAAAGAGTTTACTTTTTTTCAAACTCCTCAAATAAAAAATATACAATTCGTTATTCTATCCAACATTAAAGAAATAGATATTCCAAGCATACTTGGTGTATTAATAAATTTCTTACCAACTCTAATCAGAATCGCAATAAATTCTACTCAATGCAGGAATTTGCACATTGTTATTTATGACTGCAAATGGTTATATTTATGTCCAAATGCGTTATTTAATTAGGCACGTAGCCGTACGCTTAACTATCCGCAATGACAGACAGATCATAAACTAGAATAATTTATGTTGAAACGAAATACATACGAATTAATGTGTATTTCTAGCAGCAGTAGCAATTAGAAAAATAAAATTTGTAATTTTGAAAAAAAAAAAACGTTTTGAAATGCATATGTTACCTTGTTGATGTAATCAGGATAGTGCGTACGTAACATAAGAATGAGTAAGAGTACAATCAACAATATTAGTTTTTAGAACGTAGTATTTTTTCAGCTTCATCATTTGTATAAAATTAAAAAAAAAAACAGTTTTATCAGTTCTATCATAAATAAAGAATCTCAGGATGTAAGAATTTAGATTCATGGGAACGAAATTTTAATACACATGGTACTACAGGTACTAAAATGAAATGTCCTACACTATGGCTAAGCATCCAATCCTAAATCTAAAAAGTCGATGGTTTAAGTATTATGGATATAAAATCTGTATAATATAAAATATAGCCAGTTCGGTTGAAAAAAGTGCCCACAATCCCCAATATACCGAATAATTGGGGGTAAGTTTCAATGTAGTATACCCTTAAAAATTTTGTTGGTTTGTTTTTCCGGTTGTAACTCATCGAGTATATATATTCTTAATCTGCGTAAAAGTGATGATTTAAAAATGTTTGTTTTTCAGTATGTCCGTCTGTTGTAAGCACTCTATCCTCCAAACCAAAGTTATAAGCAAAAATGTACTTAGCATGGGACTTAAGATTTAAGAAACTTCCATACCATAATGTGGTAAGTACACATATTTCGGCTTGGAACTTTTTGAATTATTTCGGATGCTAAGTAGACTTAGCATACTACAGCACGGACTTCTTTTTATGACGAGTTCGCTATGTATACTTGGCATTGTCGTTATTTTATTTTTAGTGTTTCTAAGTTCACTTAGCGTGATTTTCCCCGAACTTAAAAAGTAGTTTGTGTTTGTAAATATACATACCATATTATAATTTGGAAAAAATAGTCGACTGATAAAGAACGAACATTTTCACATGTTTACAAATGACATAAGTTCTATTGCGCGGAAAAAGCTGAAATTGGCACAAAATATTTATATTATTTTATTAATCTGATTTCGGTTCTAAAAAGGAGAAGTAATAACTACAGAGACCATGCTAAGTACAAAGAGGAAAAATAAAGATAAACAATTTAAGAAGACATTAGTTCTTGCGTTTATAAAATATCAATATTATACCCTTCACCACACTGTGGTACAGGGTATTATGTCTTTGTGCATATGTTTGTAACAGACAAAAGGAAACGAGATAGACCCATAGTTCCTTTTGAGAATATGCATAGAATCACTTTCTGAATCGATTTATGTATGTCCGTCCGCCGTCCATCTGTCCTCCGTCTGTTGTTGTTCAATTGTAAACAAAGTACAGGTCGCATTTATAATCCAATTCGGATGAAATTTGGCACAGCTCATTTATTTGGCACAAGGACGAACCCTACTGAAATTGGGAAAAATCAGTTCAGATTTAGATACTGCTCCCATATATATTTTCGTCCGAATGATACACCAAAGTCCCTATATATTTTTCGAGGAAATTTGGCATAACGCACTGAATTGAGCCTAGAATTCTGTCTGCCAAGTTTTGTGAAAATCGGTCCAGATTAAGATATAGCTCCCATATATAGTTTGGTCAGATTTTATGTAAATGGTACACCAAAATCCCTATATATCTTTTGATTTGCACGAAGTCGGAAATAATAAGATGGACCAAGTTTGGATGAAATCAAAATTTTCTGAAACAAATTTGGACCAAAGATACATGGAGTCTAGAAGCAATGTGCCATGAGGCACATTTTCACCGTGTCAAAGTGTATACACCTTTATCAGCCATAAGGCTGAGGGTATAATTATCCATTAAAAATTTTTGAAATTTTTATTATGGTTTACATAATCGGTTTGTAGAAATATCGGTATAGGTCCACTTTTTTATATTTTCCCTATATTTTCATTCCAAGTTACTGTCAGTAAAGTTCGGCCCGGCCGAACATAACGCTTTTTCACTTGTTTTAATTATATACTATAATCTTAGTTTGCCTAAGTACAATGACAATAAAATGTATCACCATTTTGTTCCAAACCAGAACATGCTATGTATACTTAGACGACTAATCGGAGTAGAAGGGTCCGTAACAAAACATGCTAAGTCGACTTAGCCGACTTCGTATGAAATGTTTGTCCATTCTAAAGTATTCTAAGTAGTTTTTAGCTATAATCTGCTAGAAAAATGTTAAATTTAGATGTGCTACCAAAGTTATATTTAAATTTCGTTAAAATCAGTAAAGCACTCAATGTTCTATCTCACACCGCTTCCGAGATAACGCCCATGAACTTTGAGAGCTTCTCTTGAAAAACTCACATTTCACACTTAGCATACTATTCTTCGGAGGCGTCGATATGGACTCTGTCAAAACATAATACTATGCGAAAAATTACTTCAAAATGTAAAAATGTAGAGGGTCCAATACAAAAAGTGAGCCGATATTACAATTTTAATACCATATTTCCGAGGCGGACAAAACTATAGTTTCGAACTTACAAACATTTAATTGAACCAAGACCCCAAACATGAAAGGAAATAATTTTTCGAATTTTTGGAACATATGTTTTTATGAAATAAATTCCAAAATAACAATATGAAATAATTTCCCAAAAATGAAGAAACTACCCAAAATACAATGAAATAAGTCCCCAACAATTAGGTCTTTATCGAAATATATTTTCATTTGACTCCAAAATATCAATCACGATTTACAACTAATGAAAGAAATTTGTTCTGCTTCAAAAAGTTAGCATTTTAGAGTTTTACTGAAAATTTTCTTTTATTGTGTTGCGAAGATTGGTATTGGGAATTCAAACACAAAATTCTAGCTATTGAATGCCTATGAAATACTCCATATTTTGAATAATTAAGAATTTAAACTTTCATACCTATTTAAAAAAATAAATCACTTTAATAGTTTCTCTAAATTTTGCAAATTTCTGAAAAATGAAATAGCCACAACATTTTTTTTTATAATTAAATAACTGAAAAAAATAATAATAAGTTCCTAAAAATTAAATGAGTCTTTAAATATAGTTGTTTTTGTTCCTGTTCGATTAAATGATTTTTGTAAATTTTATCAAATTTCAAACCAAACTTTATTAGTTTTACCATTTATTCAGGACTAGAATTTGTATTAAAAACTTAACATAGTATTTTATATATTCTCTAAAATATAATACATACATCATATTTTCAAATTCCACTCAATCCCAAAAAACCTGTCATCATTAACGAAAATAATATGATCACAGAAAAAAAACATTTCAAGGACTAATTTCGCATTTCCTTTATTTAAAAAATTCTTAAATACCTACTGACCGACTATTTTAGCATTGCATGTCAAAAAAAAATCCAGTTTATGTGTGCAGAAAAAAACCCTGCACAAAAGGTGTCTTCAATTTTGTAAAACAACTGACCTGGGCAAAGGTTTGCTCAACAGCGACTAGCGCAGGTCATTATGTGCATATACATTTTTGTTCTTGTATGTTTTTTTCGTTTTTTTTTTTTCAATTTGTTGGACAACGCAAAAAAGTCATAAATAAAAAACAAAGAATTTTTTAAAGTAGTCATGTTGTTGCAGTTGTTACATTCTAGGTAAGAGTACCTATCCTGCTGTTTCTCAACATTAATGTTTATGAACGGATATACATGGATGAAGCATTTCAAACGACTCTCGGACAGCTTGACCACCACTTGCTGGAACATGGAAGATACATACAACTACATACAAAAAGTTTTAGTTTTTTGTAAACCTAAAAAAACATTTCGCTGTTCGTTTTTTGTTTTCCTATTCAAACGACAACACATGGTGTGGTTCTAACAACAAAACTCCACTAAACTAAAAAACACAGCTCGAAAGAGGCGAACGAACAGTTAAAGGCTACAAGTAGACAATTCAGCATATGGTCAGTTACTTTGCCGGTCGGTCTGATGGACGGACGCTAGTTTGCTTGTTAGGTTAGTTAGTGCACAATGGCCATTGGTATAATGTGTGTATCCCGTTGACATTTACTCCTTTTATCCGCTCTCTTGGTGTGGCATTGGCCACTGCTGTACCTAAAAGGATAAAATTTATGATATGACACGTAATTGCTACGCTATGCTGCAACACAACACTGATTCAACATTCCGGGCACAATGAAGAATAGTAGAAAAAATACTTCCCAGTAGAGCATGCTGCGTTGCCAATGACTGAATCCTTTCATTTTTCCACTGCAGTTGTTCCATTAGTGTCCGTTGGCGTAGCAACAAAAAACATATCTAGAAAAATCAGCTCTTTCAATTATTTTTTTGTCCACCATTTTCCACGGTCAGTATGAACTGCGGAGTTTTTTTTGTACTTAGTAAATGTCCGCAAATTCTGTCGCCGTGTCCTTCCTCTCATATTCATTTGCTTTTTCGGTATTTGTTAAGTAACTCTAAAAATGATCATTTAATAGACTCTGCAGTTTAGCTGCACATCGCCATTCAAGTTGTGTCACTCCGCTCAAAATGACATTATTGTGTTTTATGGTCCATCCACACGCTGATGTGAAATGAACTAATGAAAGGATTATTGTGTAGAAAGGATTGCTTTTTGACTTCTTTTTCTTCTGCTCACTTAGTATGCGGTCTGATAACAATGGTTATTCTACTTATCACGTATTGTTATAAATTTCGTCTTTTTGAATTTTCAGAAATAAAGAAGACCTAATTTTGGTTAAGGGATATAAAACGAAACGCAGTTGTCGTTAAATCGAAAGGGTTTGGAAATTATTAAAAATTTTAACGGCATAATCATTAGGTCTAATTTGCAGAACATTCCAATTTGTTATGAAACTATTTGGCAATGCCTCAAAAATGGTTCATATTTAAGATTACAATTATATGGAACAAAAACCAGTAAACCGGCATTGTTTTTAATCAAAAATTCCTTGACAAGTAAGGATGTATTGCTTGTTTCAGCTTCTGTTAAAATGATTGAGCTATGGATTTAACATCAGAAGTTGTGACCTTCTGTGTGTCTTTGTGCATACTATGAAATATACTACTAGGGGATAAAACAGCTGTCAATGGTTAACTTAAAATTTAAATTGATCGAACCTCTGAAATACGAAAAGGCTAAATTACAACCACCCCGCGAGAAAATATGGATAGGGCCTTCAAAATTCGGTATTATATACACTTATAGAAACTATCGCAAATGGGAAGGTGCCTATGTCAAAAAATGGATCTACAATGAGAATATTTTTGTCGACTTTTACTCAGCTGGTACGTGAATATTAGGGTTATGACTTTTTACAATCTCGTAGTTTGACCTGGAAGGTTTATATGGCGTGTATACATACATGTGGCAGCTATTGGTTTTTGAGAGACTTTTGCTAGTTGGGAACAAGTAATAAATTACTGTTTTTGACACTCTACATGGCAAATTAAAAGTACGTTGGATTTTGTTTCGTGGGTTTAATCATCGATGGGTCAACGAAACTGGGATGGTGCATTTGTACTTATTCACTGTATGTGATATTGAACTTCTAGGGACATTATATTCTTTAGACATCTCTTTTAGTGATATTATAATCGTATAATCGCCAATAATACGTTTTTATACCTTTCACCACACTGTGGTACAGGGTATTATGTCTTTGTGCATATGTTTGTAACAGGCAAAACGAATCGCGATAGACCCATGGTTCCTTTAGAGAATATGCATAGAATCACCTTCAGAGTCGATTTATGCATGTCCGCCCGTCCATGTATTTTTGTGAAGAAAGTACAGGTCGCATTTATGATCTGATTTAGATTAAATTTGACACAGATCACTTATTTGACCCAAGGACGAACCTATTGAAATTTGTTCAGATTTAGATATAGGTCCCATATACAGTTTCGTCCGATTTTATGTAAATGGAGCACCACACTGCCAATATTTGTGCGATGGAGACAATATTTTGCACAGAGTATTAGGCTCAGATTGATGTATGCGAAATTTTGTTAGAAACGGTTTCAGATTTAGGTATAGCTCCCATATATAGTTTCGTCCGATTTTATATAAATGGAGCATCATACTGCCTACATTTGTCCGATTGAGACAACATTTTGCAGAGATGACTCAATTAGGTCCAGATTGATGTATGCGAAATTTTGTTAGAATCGGTTCGGATTTAGATATAGCTCCTATATATAGTTTCGCAGATTTTATGTAAATTAAGCACCATACTGCCAATATTTATCCGAATGAGACAAAATGTTGGACAGATTACTAATTTAGGTCTTGATAGATGTATGCGAAGCTTTGTTGGGATCGTTTAATTTTTAGATATAGTTCTCATATATAGTTTCATCCGATTTTATGTAAATGTACCACCATACTGCCTATGTTTGGCAATGGATGACATCCCGTCCGACTTTTAAACTTTCCTTATTGTTTCTAATTGCAACAAATCATTTTATTAACCCCAACCCGAATTAATGTTGTAATTTCTATTTGTTTTTTTGTGACTGTAAATTAAATTTTATTTAAATATTTAAATTCTGCGAACAACTATAAACTATGATACTTACAATTACGGTATTTTTTAAATTAGTAAGAGTTGCATATGTTTTGTTTATAATTTTTTATTGTTCTTGTTATTTCCTTTATATAATGTTATTGCAAATTGGTCATATATAGGATTTATTATTTATTGTCAGTAGAAAATCCATAATCTGGTCTAAACTACACTCCCACATTTTGTGAAAACATATATAAAATGGTCTACTAAGACTTTCCACATTGTAGAGAGAAGGCAATCTAAAATCGGTCATTTCAAACAGAAAGCCTTTCTTCCACCTTTTCATTGATAAATTTACTTCAAAAATTAACACTTGGGTGTTACATATAAAATATACACGAAGTGTATTATATACCATTCAAATGTTTTGTTTATTGTTATTATTTTTTCGTTTATTTAAAAAATCAAATGTATATAAATCAATAAAACTATCCACTGTAACTCACTGAGACGCCTATATTGTGACAAACATCCATAATCTTCTCTTCTTTTCTTTGACTGTATGCCATCTTTTTTAATAAATATAAAATGAAAGTATCTTTCCAAAAAAAGCTGTGCCAGCTTCATAAGCCCTAGTCGAAAAAAACAAAAAAAAAAAAAAATCAAAACAAAGCAGACAAACCGTTGGAAGCCGGATAACGTAGCGTTGCGTTGTGTGTTTTAAGTAAAATCTTAAATCATCCGAAATTTAAATCTTGACACACAAAGAAACTCAAATGGAATTTTAAGACCGGTATAGGAATTGAATTATAATCCACACTGTGTAAACCAACAAACCTACATACATATAGTATGTGGGTTTGTCTGTATATACTATGTGATAAATGTATGAATATTCATTTGTATATTCCTATGAATAATCAGTGTGTGTGTGTTTTAGTATTTCTCGTGGCTGTGAGTGTTATTTTCAGTTGACATTTTTTTTGGTTGTGGGGTGAAGATGATTTAAGGTGTGGTCATAAATTTATTTATAACATTTCTTAACCTTTTGCTTTGTCTACTCGTGTGTGCTGTGTCTTTGTGGTGGTATTTGCTGCTCGACTTTGCTTCCATCATGCTACATTGGAACCAATGGTGTTCTTAAATACGGGAACGGCAAACAAATACGTCATCTTTTATAGATAATATTGCTTGTTGTATATTATAGTATTTCTAAAAATATGTTTTATTTTTTCAATGTGATAATTTTAAATAGTTTAATAAATTAAAAATTTTTACTCCATCGCTTGCGTTTTTTCAAAATCTTTTATGTAGAAAAATATATGTAGCTAGAAAACAACAAAATGGCCTACAGTTGCCTCAACATAATTTTGGATTTAGTTTAGTTTTTTCTCTTCCCATTTTATACACCCACGCCATATAAATATTGTATACACCACAAAAAAAATGGATTCTTTCCATGAAAACAAAACTTGTAACAAACATTTGTAAACATCATAAACAACATTGAGTCACATAAGGGT
>NW_026873810.1:0-15245 GCF_032173495.1 Musca vetustissima
AAATTGGGAAATATCGGTTCAGATTTAGATTTAGCTGCCATATATATATTTAACCGATTTAATGTAAATGGTCCCTATATATCTTTCGATTTGCACGAAATTTGGTACAGCCTAATCATTTAGGTCTAGAATGATGTCTACCAAGTTTCGTGAAAATCGGTCCAGATTTAGATATAGCTCCCACATATAGTTTCGTCCGATTTCATGTAAATGGTGCCCCAAAGTCCCTATATATCTCTTGATTTGCACGAAATTTGGCATAACGTACTGAATTATGCCTAGAGTGATGTCTGCCAAGTTTCGAGAAAATCGGTGCAGATTTAGATATAGCTCCCATATATAGTTTCGTCCGATTTCATGTAAATTGTGCACCAAAGTCCCTACATATCCTTCGATTTGCACGAAATTTGGCATAACGTACTGAATTGAGCCTAGAGTGATGTCTGCCAAGTTTCGAGAAAACCGATCCAGATTTCTATATAGCTCCCACATATAGTTTCGTCCGATTTCATGTAAATTGTGCACCAAAATCACCAAATATCATTTGACATAACGTACTGAATTGAGCCTAGAGTGATGTCTGCCTTGTTTCGTGAAAATCGGTCCAGATTTAGATATAGCTCCCTTTTATTATAGATTGGTTTTAAGTAATTGGCGCACTAAGGAACCAATAGGAACAAAATGTTCTGAAATTAGTATAACCTAACCTGTGACAAGTTTGTTTGAAATCGCTTAATATTTGGATAGAGCTTCCATATATATTTTCGCCCGATTTCAAGTAAATTGGGCATCAAACTCCTCGTGTTAGTCAGATTGACATCAAATTTTGCACAACGTACAAAATTGAGCAAAGAATTACGTAGTTGCGTTTTCTAGAAGTACTGACATAGCCCAACGGATGACCTGTTTAAATGTGTTTCAAGTTGATTGACATACTTTATGGATGGATCTAGGTAGATTCACATTTAGATAAATATTACCCATTTTTTTCATCCAATTTTATGATAATAGTCCTGTTTAATATACCCATAGTGGTGAAGGGTATCATATAGTCGGCCCTGTCCGACTTTACTAGTTTCCTTACTGGTTTTTGCATAATTTACCCACAGAAGCCGCTTAGATTTGGTATTGCGGCATTTTATGAGGTTGACATACTTCTATGCAGAACATAATCAATATGGGCCCATGTTTCGGGCATTGCTTTAATATAAATTGCAAAATTTTCCGATGCATGTTTACGATTTCACAAAGCTATATGAATAGAGAACTAAAACATATGCATGTTCTAAACAAAATTATTTTCGATACAGATCTTTGTTTTAACATTTTGGTGTGCTGAATATTTTAATAGAATTTTCCTAACGATTTTACGAAATACCTGCCTAATACCGTATTTCGCTTTTAGACGGTTTTTCAGAGCTCCATACAATAGTACCGTCTAGTTTTCTATAAGTTGCAATTTTTTCAATCTCTCTATTCGAAAAATTAATTTGTTTTAACCTTCAATTATTATTAACAAAGTTTTGCTCAAACATTCGCGTAATTAATTAAACATTTAACAATGACCATTGTATGGAATTCGATTTGCATTCTAGGTTTTTTAATTAATGACCAAAACTTATTAATCATAAAATTGAAATAATTGAATGGATTCCTGTTTTGCTCATTAAAAATTCTGAAGCCAGTTAGTGATGAACATGAGGATGATGCAGAAAATAAGAAGAAGAAAAAAACAAACAACAAAATAAAAAAACTCCCCAACTGATACAACATTTCATTAGTCATTTACTGGAAACAGCAAAGAGCTTAACTGTCTCAAACTCGCAGTTCGCTTCGTTCCATTGGCTGGAGTTTAGATTATCACTGATTGTCTAGAGAAGAAGAAGTTTGAGTTGTAATATTTTTTTGCTCCCGCATTTTAGTTTTATGTTGTTGTTTTGTTCAGCGATGCAGTAATCTTTTGCATAGAGCTAAAGTTGCAAAGTTAATGTCGATGTGCAAGGCTTTTTGGTTTGTTGTTGAGGTTTGCTTCATTAGTTTATTAAAGTTTCTAATTTAATTAGCCATAGTCGTATACTAAAAAACATGGTAGTTTAGTTTTTTCCCCTTCTATTTTATAGCGACATTATTAGCTCATTTGCATATTGGTGGAAATTTAGGAAAGTTTTAAATGTAAACTATACAATTTTATAGGAAGTAAAAAACACTCACGAAAAATTATAAATTAAAATTCTGGAAATTATTTTGTGGGAAAATTCAAGGAAACTGAAAATGTTCTAAAAAGTCAATTTATCGGTGATACAACTATAAAATCCAACATTGTTAAACAGTAAGGAAAGGGCATAAATATAAACAAGCGAATGTTTTTTTGTGGTTGGAGTTGGGAGCTATTGATCTGGATAATGTTTAATGTCAACAAGAAGACAATACAAGCACACAAAATTAACGAAGCCATTGCTCTTTCGTGTTAAATGTTTTCGTACCGTGTTATCTCCCGAATACTTGATTAGTTCTTCCCTTGGGACCATGTGAACAGACCAGCGTCGATTCAATACCTCAATGATAAAATTCGTGACGATAACTAGGACATAGAGCAATGTCTTTGAGAGTTGGTTATCCAAATTTCATGAAAAGAATGTAGCCACATGGCCGTAGCTGATTTCCTAAGGCCTATGGACCTCTGAGGCCTATGCAAAATATCGTATAGAACATTATGTACCTCTGAGCCCTATGGAAAATTCCCTATACAAATTTTTAGACCTCTGAGACCTATGGAAACATTTTTGCTCTTTTGTGGGAAATGTTTCCATATCGTGTTATATCAACCGAACAGACCAAGGCCTCAAATATAAAATTAATGAGGACATAAAACGGTCTCTTTAAGATTTGGTTATTCAAATTTCATGACGAAAAATGGCTACTTGGTCAGCAGATCCTTTTAGGCCTATGAAAAATTTCATATAGAATTTTATAAACGTCTGAGGCCCAGGGAAAATGCAAAATTTTATGTAGAAATTTATAGGCCTCTGAGGACTATGAAAAATTTCCTATAGAACTTTGTGGTCCACTGAGACTTATGGAAAATTCCCTTTAGAAATTTGTAGACCTCTGAGTAGGCCCTCTGAGACCTATGAGCCCCTCTGAGGTCTAGAAATTTGAAAAAAATATATAGAATTTTATAAACCTCTGAGGCCTATTCTCCTATCATATAGAAATTTATAGATGTCTGAGGCCTATGGAAAATATCCCATAAACATTTATGGGCCTATGAAGCCTATGAAAATGTTCTTAAAGAAATTTACAGCCTAATGAAAAATTTCTTATAAAAGATTTTGTCCCTATAGAAATTTGTTGACTTATGAGGCCTATACAATTTTTTAATACAGAAATTTATAGGCCTATGAAAATTTTCTTACAGAAAAATTTGGTCTGCTGTAGAAATTTGCAGATCTCTGAAGCCTATATTATGAAATGAAATAAACATCCCATGATTTATATCAACAATTAAAAATCAAAATAACACCTCTTATTAGAGTACACATTCAATTCCGCGAAAATTTCCCATGGAAAAATTTAAAGTCAATTAACCAATATGTTTTAATAGTTGAATGCAGCAAAGTTTTTCTTAAGAAAAAGCAATGTCAACGCACTTTATGAGAAAACGTTTCCTTGCAAAAATCACAATTCAGCTTAATTTTTCTATAGAAAAAATAAAATTCCACTACCTTCTTATAAGAAAACCAGTAAGGAAAGTAGTAAAGTCGGACGGGGCCGACTATATGATACCCTTCACCACTATGGGTATATTCAACAGGACTATTAACATAAAATTGGATGAAAAAAATGTGATATTTATCTAAATGTGAATCTACCTAGATCTATCCATAAAGTATGTCAATCGACTTCAAACAAGTATAAATAGGTCATCCGTTGGGCTATGTCGGTACTTCTAGAAAACGCAACTACGTAATTCTATGCTCAGTTTTGTACGTTGTGCAAAATTTGATGTCAATCTGACTAACATGAGGAGTTTGATGCCCAATTTACTTGAAATCGGGCGAAAATATATGTGGAAGCTCTATAATAAAAGGGAGCTATATCTAAATCTGGACCGATTTTCACGAAACTTGGCAGACATCATTCTAGGCTCAATTAAGTACGTTATGCCAAATTTTGTGCAAATCGAAGGGTATATAGGGACTTTGGTGCACCATTAAATGAAATCTGACGAAACTATATATGGGAGCTATATCTAAATCTTGACCTATTTTCACGAAACTTGGCAGACAGTACGTTATGCCAGATTTCGTGCAAATCGAAAGATATATAGAGACTTTGGGGCACCATTTACATGAAATCGGACGAAACTATATATGGGAGCTATATCTAAATCTGGACCGATTTCCTCCAAACTTGGCAGACATCACTTTAGGTTTAATTCAGTACGTTACGCCAAATTTCGTGCAAATCGAAAGATATATAGCGACTTTGGTGCACCATTTACATGAAATCGGACGAAACTATATATGGGAGCTATATCTAAATCTGGACCGATTTTCTCGAAACTTAGTAGACATCATTCTAGGTTCAATTCAGTACGTTATGCCAAATTTCGTGCAAATCGAAAGATATATGGACTTTGGGGCATCATTTACATGTGATCGTAAGAAACTATATATGGGAGCTATATCTAAATTTGGACCGATTTTTTCCAAACTTGGCTGACATCACTCTAGGCTTAATTCAGTACGTTATACCAAATTTCGTGCAAATCAAAAGATATATAGGGACTTTGGGGCACAATTTATATGAAATCGGAAGAATCTATATATGGGAGCTATATCTAAATCTGGACCGATTTTCACGAAACTTGGCAAACATCATTCTAGACCTAAATGATTAGGCTGTACCAAATTTCGTGCAAATCGAAAGATATTTAGGGGCCGTTTACTTTAAATCGGTTAAATATATATATGGGAGCTATATCTAAATCTTAACCGATTTTTCCCAATTTCAATAGGGTTCGTCCTTGGGCCGAATAAGTAACCTATGCCAAATTTTATCCAATTCGGATCATAAATGCGACCTGTACTTTGTTTACAATTTAACATGGACAGACAGACGGATAGGCGGACGGACTGACGGACATGCATAAATCGACTTAGAAAGTGATTCTATGCATATTCTCAAAAGGAACCACGTGTCTATCTCGATTATTTTTGCCTGTTACAAACATATGCACAAAGACATAATACCCTGTACCACAGTGTGGTGAAGGGTATAAAAAAATAATTTAGTAATCTTCTACCATAGAAAAAGGCAATTTTATAGAAAAGGTCATAGTCATATAAAAAGTCAACTAATCTAAAATTTTCCATAGAAAATTTGAATTCATTCATATTCAGGTAACTTTTTTTTTCTATAAATTCAATTCGCAAATTTTTACTGATGAAAAAAAACATTCAGGAAAGTTTTTTTAAATAAAAGGGTATATTCTGTAAATTTTAAAAGGAGAAAAATTATATTCAGCTGACTTTTTCTAGGAAATACATTAATTTAGCAAATGTTTTCTATAGGAAAAACCAATTGAGCCATTTTTTCTAATGTATTACATAGAATTTTTTTTTCTGCAAAACCGTTATAAAAAAGAAACAAATCTTTTTATAGAAAAATCCTTTGCAGCAAACAATTATAACAATAAATCAACTCAACAGCCTTTTCTATAGAAAAAGTCAATTCAATAACATGTTTCTGTTTACTGACGAAAAAAACAACTAAAAAAAAAATTTGTATATTGAGTAAATTTAATTCAGCTAACATTTTCTAGGAAGAATATCAATTCATCGACCTATTTTTAATGAAAAACTATTCAGTAAAATGTTGTCATTCAATTCGTTCATTCATTTTCTAATGGATTAAATTAGGTAGAAAATTAATTCAGCAGTGCTGTTCTATAGAAATAATAAATTCAGCAACTCTTTCCAAACTTTTACTATAGAAACATCAATTCAGCAAATTTTTCCTGTATAAAATGTCAAATCCGTAGCCTTATTCTACAATAAAACGCAATTCAGCAAACTTTTTCTACAGAAAAATGCAATTCAGCCATCATTGTCTATAGGAAAAGTAATTTTCATATAAAAACTCACTTCATTTTTGTTTTTAAACCCCTAATCAGCAAAAGTTTTTAAAAGAAAAATTAATTTTACCAAACCTTCCCTTTAATAATCTTTAATATTTGATTTAAATATCACAAAATATATTTTAATAAATACCACTCAATTGTGATAACTTTCTTCATCTCCCTATGGTTACAGTGGCGTATGATTTTTTATGATATGTAAATTTATGTAAATCATACGGTCCCCTGGCTCAATATCACAACTACTGTCAAAAACTCACACAGCCACACAAATTTAAATTTAATTTAAAATAATCATTGTGACAATTTTCTGTTTGTTTATCTTAAGGCCAATGATATTCTTGTCCGATTTAAGATATTTTCTTGTCTTATCAAATTGAATTAAAAAGTTTCGATCTCTTTTTCGACTTTGTGTTCGGTTGGCTTTCTTTGTAATCTCTTCAAGGCAAACCAAAAAATGTTTCTAAACCAGAGAGTTCAATTGATTATTAAGGGGTTTTTCTTACTATGACGACAAAGATTTTTGCCAATTTCTATTCATTTCGTTTCGTTTTTGAGATATCTTTTTGAAAGATTTTTGGTTTTCCAGTCAAAATGTGTGTGTGTGTGTGAGAGAGTGGGATTGTCAATATGATTGAAATTTCCAAGCACGCACCAGTATTGTTGGCACTGTTGCCCTATATGGAAATAATAATCAAAGGAGACTTCGTTTCTTTATTTTGTGATTTTTTTTTATTTTCTTGCTAGGTTTTGTTACTGTTGTTGTGAGTCGGTGTGTGTGTGTGAAATAGCAAATAAAAATCTTGAATGCTGTTGTGTATATTAAAATTCGTAAAGCATATTTTTGGATTTTTTCTGTTTCTTTCACTCCCAGAATAGACATATTTACACAGTAGCCCATATATGTCTAGTGATGTGATGGTTTTAATTTTTACAACCCTTGTGGGTTTTAATGTGTACATGAATTGGACATTGCTTATGTACACTCACACATACATATGTATATTTATGAATATATATGATTTTTTTATTTTACTTAATAAAATGAAAATCATGTAAAATATTTACAGGTTGAAGTCCATGAATTAGAACATTAAGTGAATTTAATGAAATCACCGTTGGATAATTTTTTATAACAACAAAATTTTGTCAGAAAACAAACTTCTTCCTTACAAACAATTCAGCAAACTTTTTCTACACAAAAGTCAATCCACTGTTCCAATTTGAAAAATTAATAAAGTAAAAAAATACAAGAAATAAATGTAACTGTACCCATGCTGTTATTTAACTTTCAATCTTATCATTCTTTCATATCTCTCACACATATGCAAACGCACACACACTCTCATTCGCATAATTTCTATTTGCTAGATTGTATATTTTAATATACAATCTAAATAGTGGTAACCTTAACTTGTGTGTATGCGTGTGTTTCATTGGTACGGTCAACTCAATAAGATTTCGAAATTCTGATAAATAATTCAGGCCACGAATTCTTCGGCAGTCAGAGAGTCAGACAGGTTCAGAAAACACCAGGGGTACAACAAAACCAAGCAATGTGTGTACAAATGAACAGATACACACGTATGGAAATATATATATGCTAAGAATGTAAAACTATATTTCACACCTATATATGTGTGTGTATATATGAATGTGGTTATTCGATATTCGATACGCACACAGCCACCAACACATGAGCTGCAAAGCTCTGGGCTCACTCAGAGAATATAACACAATTGATGTTACAACCTTGGATCCCCTGGCGACAAGGTCTGACCGTTATAGTAAAACCACTGCTGGGTGTATGTATGCACGTACGTGTATGTGTGTCTGTATGTATCCGTGCGGGTGACCTTATGTGCTATAAACATATATCACAATATTATGAACTGACAAACTAAATACAACAACGAATTTACTTTTCCCGCTGCTATTTTCACTTTCTTTCCACAGCGATTTTTATTTATTTGCCTTCAAGGAGTTTAAGTCATAATGACCTTAAATGCCATGTACAGGATTTCTGTTCTTTTGCGGCGTTAGTCAATTGGCGGTCATCATCATGGCCATATGGCGAGTGTATTGTATTTAATTTGTTGTTGGTGATTTTATTAAATTATGGCGATATGTAAAGGAAATCGGAAAGTTATGATAGGAATGTTGCAGTGTAGGTAGGGTTTGAAGAGGAGGGCTGAGGGTCAATAAGTCCCTATGTGAAGTAGTTTTTACAGGAGCGGAATGGGCATGTTTTTATTTACAGGCTGAAAGCAGGGGTTTGTAGGAGACTAGGTGAAGGTTGAGGACGGTTTGTAGCCTTTATAAATGGAAATGAAAGCAAATAATTTTTTTAAAGTTGGGCGAATGATAGAGGTCGTTGGGAATTTATCCAAAGGCCAGGAATATATTAGTCAGAAGTTTAAGGTATCCTAAAAAGCTAAAAGAAAATTGTGTAGATAATAAGACAGAGTTTAAGACCAGGGATAATTATAAAGGAGATAAATGCAAGAAAAGTTTTTAAACAAGTTACTGAGTACGTTGAGATAAAATAAAAATCACGAAGCCTAAAGTCTACAGATGGGAAACATATCACGATGTGTCGAATGACAGAAAATCATCAACGTAGATATTAAGACCAGAGCTATCTTAATATATAAAAGAGCTTAGTGATAAGTGAGTGAGTGACTGACAGACAGATCATCGCCCAGACGAAACGGCTGAAGTTAGAAGCTTGAAATTTTGAGTGTGGGTTGTTGTGGTTGTGTAGGCGTGAGAAAAGGCTGGGTTTTTGTGAAACTCGAACTAGAAGGGTACGAAAAGTACTAAAATGTACCATATATGGTACCCTTTGTATTAGGCGATCGGGAAGAGCTAGAATTCTGAAATTTGGAATGTGGGTCCCTGATGGAATGTTAGAAAGACGAACAAAAGGGTTTTTGGGATTTCGAGATGAAATTCTGAAAATCGGAATTAGAACTATTGGAGTAGAGGATTGAGGCAGCTTTAAAAATCGTAATTATGTGTACGAAAAGTACTAAACGGTACTAAATTTGGTGCATGTTGGATTTAGATGAACAGATTGAGCAGTGTTGAAAATTCAAACTCATTCAATATGTGGAATTGAGGAAGTTTTAGAAACTCGTACTTACGTCTACGAAAGGTAATAAACTGTTCTAAATTCGGTACAATTTGGATGTTGGTGAACGGATAGAACAAGAATCCTTAAATGTGACTTAAGGTTATTATTGGAGTGCATGATGGAGGTAGTTTTGGAAATTTGTACTTTGGTGAACGCGTAGAACTCGAATCATAAAAGTTGCAACTTAAGTTACTGTGCGAGTGTAGGATTGATGTAGGTTTGGATTATGGATACAAAAAGTACAGAGTGGTACCAAATCTGGTATAGTTTGGTTTTTAACCCTTTGTGGCCCAATGTTGCCCACAGGCAACAAAATGTTTTAGCGCTTATATTTAATATACCGCTAGTAGATATATATTCTTTGGAATTTATATTTCAAGACCTGATTATCTACGACACATATCACAAGAAAAATCTAAAAAAATCAAATTTTTGGAAAAATTATGGGCTTCTTAATATAGAGAAGAGGGCAAAAATGTGTACAGTACTAATTTGTGTATACAGTCCAAATTATTTAAATCGCATCGTATTCGAAATATACGAATTCTGCCGTCATAATTATTATTGATTCTTGTAAAACAGAATATAGAGAATAATTTAAAATTAGTTTTTCGTCGATTTTACATTTGGTTTTCTTGATATTGGGCTTTTAATTTTCAGAAATAATGTACTGTATCTCCCGAATGCAAGGATGTAGCGATATCAAATTTTGTCCATATCTTATCTGGGATAGTTGCATTAAATCTGTGAACAGAAAATTGTTCTATGATTACGGAAAAAAATTCGGGGCTCAAAGGGTTAATGAACAGACAGAGATTGAATTCTTAAATTTGGAGCTACGATTACTATTTGAAAGCAGGATTGCTGTACTTTGGAAATTTGTACTTATGAGTACGAAAAGTACTAATTTTGATACAATTTGAACTTTGATGAAATTGAGATTACTGTCAGAGTGTACGATAGATGCAGTTTTAGAAATTCTTACATATGAGTATAAAAAGTACTGAATGGTACTATATTTGGAACATTTTGAATTTGGTTGAATCGTGAGCTATTGAGCTATGTAAACAACTTTGGAAACTCGAATTTAGGTGTACGAATAGTAAATAGAATAGAAAAAGCACTAAAGGGTTTTGGTACTAAGTTTAGTGATGGTGGTATGGAGGTAGTCTTGAAAATGTGTACTTATGTGTTCTCTTCACCGTGGGTTATGCTCGGTTTTCAATTGAGGCCTATAGATTGAATCACACAAAAAAAATAAGGCTTCGGTCCACTTCATCCCAAAATTATTATCTGATCATCTCCGAAAAATATAGGCGATGTACTTGACAATAACTGCAACATAATGGAACATTTCAAAGCGATCAGCGCTATATTTCCGCCCTATAGTGTGGTAATGGGGTACTAAATAATAACTGAATATGTAAGCACCTGTAAATATTTAAGTGTAACTCCGACATCCGAGTACATACGACAATATAATTTGTATCAATTCAAAGGTCAACCACTCTTCTTGAATATACTATCAACTTCTGGGGCCTTTGTCCATCAGGAGTAAATATATACACCATAGAATACAAATTTTGTAATTTTTCACACAAAAGTCAGGGTCCATTTGACCCGTAAAATATTGACCGATCTTTATCAAAACAGACATGCTTATTCTGTGGCCCGATGCCCTTCTCCATGTCAAAGGGATGTCGCGATATTCGGGCCAAAATTGCGGCCTCTGTAGTGACCAGAACATCAGACAAAAATAAAGTTTTTGGTCCATTTCATCCCCTAAATAATAATCGATTTTTACCAAATAGGGGTCTTCATTGGCCAGAACCCATACTACATGCAAAATTTCGTGAAGATTGGTCCATAACTGTGGTCTTTATCGTGTTTACAAATTATAAAGGACAGACGGACGGACGGACACACATGACTAGATCGACTCAGCTAGTCGAGATATGACGATCGGTATGCTTATGAAATATTAGTCTATGACTTATATTTCGCGGCGTTTCAAACTCTTGGGGCTGCACAAAGCTATAATACCCTGACAACATAGTTGTGTAGGGTATAAAAACATTTCGTTTTTAGTATTCATGATTCATTCATTTGTTCATTAAATTACTTTTAATCAACATTATTGCAAAATATTATCATGATTCATGGAATTTAGAATTGCAAACTAAATGCAAAATTCTAACGAAAAACCTGCAATTCAACTTTTTTTCTGCAATGCCGAACAAAAACAACAACAAAATCTTCATAGAATTGCACGCAAAAATATTCTCGTAGTATAAATGTTCGTTCGGGATAATCTAACTACCGCTATTATTTCACGTAAATACCACATTTTGTGGTACTTAACGCACGGTTTCGGGTTACTATCAAATTAAGTACTTGAATGAAGGGTGGAAAATAAAAAAAGAAAGAAGAAGAACAACAAGAACGAAGCAAAATAAAACGAAATGTGAATTTCATGGCGATTAACACGTTTGTCCTCGAACGCAAGGTTGTAATGCGATGGGTAGTTTGCTGTGCAGTGTAAGCCGTCAGCATGAACAGAACTAAATAGAAACAAAAGTACACAGAAGCAGCAAAAACGAAAACAACAACAACGGCGGCGACGACGACGACTAACGGAAACTTTCAAAACAAATTATAAGGTGGAAACAAAACACAAAACTATAAATGTTGAAGTGAAAACCCTTCAAAAGTTTCCCGAAAAAAAAGAAAGAAAAACTTTTCATTTAACACTCACGCATATCATTCTCTCTCGCTCACTCTTGTCTGAGTTCGGCTCACATGTACGCTAATGGGGAATTCTTACTGATTAAGGTGGTACAACAGTGGGGCACGAGGGAAAATCTTATTGATAATGATAATAATTTGACAAACAAAAATATGTAGACAAATTTATATTTTATTTGGCAACTGATAAATATAGCCCGTTTTATAAATGTTGGACCCCTGGTTTCCCCATTTTTGTTGTTGTATATGACGTATATATATATATATATATAAGTTCTCTAACAAAAAAAAAAATACCTCAGTGTCCTTATAGATGGTTCCTCATAACTGGCCTTGGTATAACAACGATGGGATCACATCCCGAGATCTGTAGTTGCATTTTCATAAAACTCCTAACTCCTTTCTTACGACATTACCCACTGCTGCCTGCATTTTCACAAAAATTAGGTCCCCACCTCAAACCACTGTAAAACGTCGCCTTACTCGCATTATCTGCTGGCACCACGTTACCTGTGTATTTGTAAATATTTATATATGCGTGCATGCATGTATAACAGTGCAATTAGCTGTGTGCACAATGGTGTTGATAATTAGCTTATAAAACTCAGACATAACCTGCTCGCACCCACAACCCTACCAACAGGAATGAAAACTTCTTCTTTGCATTGTTTTAAACGATTTTCTCAATTACTCTATTAACACATATTTCCATCAATGGTCAGAAACAATAACAAACCAGTAAGGAAAGTAGTAAAGTCCGACTGAGCCGACTATATGATATCCTTCACCACTTTGGGGATATTCTACATATATCTTTACAGATGTAGTCTTTTCGAAGGAACATTGACATGAAATTGAATGAACTTAATAATGCGATCTTTATCTATAAGTAAACCGAATAACATCAATCCTTACACATGCCATTCTGCAATCTATTCCATAATTTGTAAATAGATTTTGAGCAAACTTTACGCACGCTATACTAAATCTGAACCGATTTTCACGAAACTTAGCACACCAATTCGGTATCCTATGCCAAATTTCGTGCAAATCAAAAGATATATGGGGACTTTGATGCCACATTTACCTTAAATCGGGCGAAAATATATAAGGGAGATATAAATCTAAATCTGGACCAATTTTCGCGAAACTTAGCCCACATCATTCTTGACTTAATTCAGTACGCTGTGCCAAATTTCATGCAAATAGAAAGCTATGTAGGGACTTGGGTGCACCATTTACATAAAATCGGGCAAAATTATAAATGGGAACTATATCTAAATTTGAACCGATTTTCACGAAACTTAGCACACAACATTCTGGACCTAATTCAGAACCCTATGTAAAATTTCGTGCATATCGAAAGATATATAGGGACTTTGATGCCCCATTTACCTTAAATCGGACGAAAATATATGAGGAAGATATATATCTAAATCTGGACCGATTTTCGCGAAACTTAGCACACATCATTCTAGACTTAATTCAGTACGCTGTGCCAGATTTCATGTAAATCGAAAGGGATATAGGGACTTGGGTCCCCAATTACCTTAAATCGGACGACGAAATATATATGAGAGCTACATCTAAATCTGAACCGATTTTCTCCAATTTCAATAGGGAAAAATAATTCCAAATCGGAAAAATACATCAACGGACGGACTCAAAAGGAACCATAGGCCTATCTCGATTCCTTTTGCCTGTTACAAACATATGTACAAAGACATAATACCTTGTACCACAGTGTGGTGAAGGGTATAAAAACATCACCATAATATTCAGGTATGTCTAAATATACCTTGAAAACTTACTCCCATGTTACGGTGCTGTAATAACAATAGCAAAAGCTATTTGGTTTCTAACTTTTTTAATACTGACAGACATTAACATTAATTTTAATATATTGAAGGAGAAAAATAACAAAAAACAAGTAGAAGTCAAATCTTAAAGAGAATAACATCATAGCCATAAAGGCGAAGGACACAAAAAATATTTAAGGTCCTGGAAAAAATATTCCTTAATAATAAACGCCTCTTGTTGGTTTTGGAAAAAATATTCTTTAAAAAATCCATGCCTGGTAAGGGTAATTAAAAAACATGCCTTGTTAGGGACCATGACCTTGGTGCTGTTGGTGCTTGGAAAAATATTCTTTAAACATCCATGCGTTGTTTGGGTCCTTGGGAAATAACTACAAAAATCCACGCCTAGGCTTGGCCCTTGAATAAATATTCTTTAAAAATCTACTCCTTCTTTAAATCCACGCCTTGTGGTGGTCCTTGAAAAAACTTTCCTTTAAAAAGCCACGCCTTGAGGTGGTCCTTGAGAAAAATCTTTTTAAAACAACCACGACTTTTGCTGGTCCTCAAAAATATCCTTTTAAAAATACACGTCCATGGATGCCTGTATAGAAATATGATTTCATCCTATTACCACCTTTAAAATATTCTCACGTCCATACAAGATATTCTTTGGCATGTTTTTATAATTATCATTCCAGCAAATTCCCATTACTACCTGACCTTTCTTTAATTTTCACACATCTCAAGCTATTATCATCTACCCTAATAAAATATTAAAGTTAATAACATTAACTTATAAACAACGTCAGTAGCAGTAGTAACAAAAACAACAGCAACACCGCCATTCCCAAATGACGAACAAGAAGCTACAAAAAAACCAGGTCATAATCATAGCCAAGAGAAAGTTTCGTTCATATTTTCTTGAACTTTTGATTTCTAAATAACATTAAAAGAAACTTCGAACTAATAGTAATAATGGGTTACCTATAAGCAAAAACTTGTTCGGCTTCTTCCTATTCTTCTTGTTCGCCTTTTGTTTATAGAGAAGAAATCCCCAAAAGGTGTAGGGCATAAACAAAAGGATACACATTTACACACAAATGTACTTCAAACAAATGGCCAACTAACTATCTGTACTTGTATGTATGAAGGAAGGTAGATATCTAGGTGTGTGGCAGTGATTAACATTGGCATGAATTCCAAAAAAGGTAGGGGAGGGGAGGTGAAAAACTTCTGTCCTAATGTCCCAACTAATTGTTTAATAACTTAACAACTAATTTTCATTTTTCATATGTTCCGCATATAATAATCGAAAGTTTGGTTTGAAACCAAAGGGGTTAGTGTATCGAAAGTTGTCAGGACTAAAGTTCAATTGGGATATTTGTAAAGAAATGGAATTGCAAAAAACGTACACCGAGAAAAT
>NW_026873811.1:0-15508 GCF_032173495.1 Musca vetustissima
AGGTCTCGAAATGTACTTTAGAAAACGCCATAGCAAAAACTAAAATGGATGCATATACACATCAATTGAAAGGTCTCGAAATGTACTTTCAGAAGATATACACCCTATGCCGAAAAACAAACTTTGCCTAACGGACTTTCTCGATTTTCCTTGCAAGTCTCAGTGACAGTGGGGACTCTGTGTAGAAAACGCCATATTGCGCAAAAACTAAAATGGATGCAGTATTGATACCCACATCAATTGAAAGGTCTCGAAATGTACTTTCAGAATATACACACCGCAAAAACTAAAATGGATGCAGTATTGATACCCACATCAATTGAAAGGTCTCGAAATGTACTTTCAGAATATACACACCATATGCCGAAAAACAAACCTTCGCCTAACGGATTTTCTCGATTTTCCTTGCAAGTCTCAGTGACAGTGGCGATTCTGTGTAGAAAACGCCATATAGCGCAAAAACTAAAATGGATGCAGTATGGAGACCCACATCAATTGAAAGGTCTCGAAATGTACTTTCAGAATATATACACCTTATACCGAAGAAAAAACTTTGCTAAACGGATTTTCTCGATTTTCCTTGCAAGTCTCAGTGACAATGGGGAGTCTGTGTAGAAAACGCCATGTTGTGGAAAAAAGTGGGGACTCTGTGTAGAAAACGCCATATAGCGCAAAAACTAAAATGGATGCAGTATGGAGACCCACATCAGTTGAAAGGTCTCGAAATGTACTTTCAGAATATATACACCATATTCCGAAAAACCAACCTTCGCCTAACGGACTTTCTCGATTTTCCTTGCAAGTCTCAGTGACAGTGGCGATTCTGTGTAGAAAACGCCATATAGCGCAAAAACTAAAATGGATGCAGTATGGAGACCCACATCAATTGAAAGGTCTCTAAATGTACTTTCAGAATATATACACCATATACCGAAAAACAAACTTTCGCCTAACGGATTTTCTCGATTTTCATTGCAAGTCTCAGTGACAGTGGCGATTCTGTGTAGAAAACGCCATATAGCGCAAAAACTAAAATGGATGCAGTATGGAGACCCACATCAATTGAAAGGTCTCGAAATGTACTTTCAGAATATATACACCTTATACCGAAAAAAAACTTTGCTAAACGGATTTTCTCGATTTTCCAGTGACAATGGGGAGTCTGTGTAGAAAACGCCATGTTGTGGAAAAAAGTGGGGACTCTGTGTAGAAAACGCCATATTGCGCAAAAACTAAAATGGATGCAGTATGGAGACCCACATCAGTTGAACTTTGCTAAACGGATTTTCTCGATTTTCCAGTGACAATGGGGACTCTGTGTAGAAAACGCCATATTGCGCAAAAACTAAAATGGATGCAGTATGGAGACCCACATCAATTGAAAGGTCTCGAAATGTACTTTCAGAATATACACACCATATTCCGAAAAACAAACTTTCGCCTAACGGATTTTCTCGATTTTGGTTGCAAGTCTCAGTGACAGTGGGGACTCTGTGTAGAAAACGCCATATTGCGCAAAAACTAAAATGGATGCAGTATGGAGACCCACATCAATTGAAAGGTCTCGAAACGTACTTTCAGAATATATACACCTTATACCGAAGAAAAAACTTTGCTCAACGGATTTTCTCGATTTTCCAGTGACAATGGGGAGTCTGTGTAGAAAACGCCATGTTGTGGAAAAAAGTGGGGACTCTGTGTAGAAAACGCCATATTGCGCAAAAACTAAAATGGATGCAGTATGGAGACCCACATCAATTGAAAGGTCTCGAAATGTACTTTCAGAATATACACACCATATGCCGGAAAACAAACCTTCGCCTAACGGATTTTCTCGATTTTGTTTTCAAGTCTCAGTGACAGTGGGGACTCTGGGTAGAAAACGCCATATTGCGCAAAAACTAAAATGGATGCAGTATGGAGACCCACATCAATTGAAAGGTCTCGAAATGTACTTTCAGAATATATACACCTTATACCGAAGAAAAATCTTTGCTAAACGGATTTTCTCGATTTTCCAGTGACAGTGGGGACTCTGTGTAGAAAACGCCATATTGCGCAAAAACTAAAATGGATGCAGTATGGAGACCCACATCAGTTGAAAGGTCTCGAAATGTACTTTCAGAATATACACACCATATGCCGGAAAACAAACCTTCGCCTAACGGATTTTCTCGATTTTTTTTGCAAGTCTCAGTGACAGTGGGGACTCTGGGTAGAAAACGCCATATTGCGCAAAAACTAAAATGGATGCAGTATGGAGACCCACATCAATTGAAAGGTCTCGAAACGTACTTTCAGAATATATACACCTTATACCGAAGAAAAAACTTTGCTAAACGGATTTTCTCGATTTTCCAGTGACAATGGGGACTCTGTGTAGAAAACGCCATATTGCGCAAAAACTCAAATGGATGCAGTATGGAGACCCACATCAGTTGAAAGGTCTCGATTTTCATTGCAAGTCTCAGTGACAGTGGGGACTCTGGGTAGAAAACGCCATATTGCGCAAAAACTAAAATGGATGCAGTATGGAGACCCACATCAATTGAAAGGTCTCAAAATGTACTTTCAGAATATACACACCATATTCCGAAAAACAAACCTTCGCCTAACGGATTTTCTCGATTTTCATTGCAAGTCTCAGTGACAGTGGGGACTCTGTGTAGAAAACGCCATATTGCGCAAAAACTAAAATGGATGCAGTATGGAGACCCACATCAATTGAAATGTCTCTAAATGTACTTTCAGAATATATACACCTTATACCGAAGAAAAAACTTTGCTAAACGGATTTTCTCGATTTTCCAGTGACAATGGGGAGTATGCAGTATGGAGACCCACTTTTAGAATATACACACCATATGCCGGAAAACAAACTTTCGCCTAACGGATTTTCTCGATTTTGGTTGCAAGTCTCAGTGACAGTGGGGACTCTGTGTAGAAAACGCCATATTGCGCAAAAACTAAAATGGATGCAGTATGGAGACCCACATCAATTGAAAGGTCTCGAAACGTACTTTCAGAATATATACACTTATACCGAAGAAAAAACTTTGCTAAACGGATTTTCTCGATTTTGGTTGCAAGTCTCAGTGACAGTGGGGACTCTGTGTAGAAAACGCCATATTGCGCAAAAACTAAAATGGATGCAGTATTGATACCCACATCAATTGAAAGGTCTCGAAATGTACTTTCAGAATATAAACACCATATACCGAAAAACAAACTTTCGCCTAACGGATTTTCTCGATTTTGGTTGCAAGTCTCAGTGACAGTGGGGACTCTGGGTAGAAAACGCCATATTGCGCAAAAACTAAAATGGATGCAGTATGGAGACCCACATCAATTGAAAGGTCTCGAAATGTATTTTCAGAATATATACACCTTATACCGAAGAAAAAACTTTGCTAAACGGATTTTCTCGATTTTCCAGTGACAATGGGGAGTCTGTGTAGAAAACGCCATGTTGTGGAAAAAAGTGGGGACTCTGTGTAGAAAACGCCATATTGCGCAAAAACTAAAATGGATGCAGTATGGAGACGCACATCAATTGAAAGGTCTCGAAATGTACTTTCAGAATATACACACCTTATACCGAAAAACAAACTTTCGCTAAACGGATTTTCTCGATTTTCCTTGCAAGTCTCAGTGACAGTGGCGATTCTGTGTAGAAAACGCCATATTGCGCAAAAACTAAAATGGATGCAGTATTGATACCCACATCAATTGAAAGGTCTCGAAATGTACTTTCAGAATATATACACCTTATACCGAAGAAAAAACTTTGCTAAACGGATTTTCTCGATTTTCCAGTGACAATGGAGAGTCTGTGTAGAAAACGCCATGTTGTGGAAAAAAGTGGGGACTCTGTGTAGAAAACGCCATATTGCGCAAAAACTAAAATGGATGCAGTATTGATACCCACATCAATTGAAAGGTCTCAAAATGTACTTTCAGAATATATACACTTCGCCTAACGGATTTTCTCGATTTTGGTTGCAAGTCTCAGTGACAGTGGGGACTCTGTGTAGAAAACGCCATATTGCGCAAAAACTAAAATGGATGCAGTATGGAGACCCACATCAATTGAAAGGTCTCGAAATGTACTTTCAGAATATATACACCTTATACCGAAGAAAAAACTTTGCTAAACGGATTTTCTCGATTTTCCTTGCAAGTCTCAGTGACAGTGGCGATTCTGTGTAGAAAACGCCATATAGCGCAAAAACTAAAATGGATGCAGTATGGAGACCCACATCAATTGAAAGGTCTCGAAATGTACTTTCAGAATATATACACCTTATACCGAAGAAAAAACTTTGCTAAACGGATTTTCTCGATTTTCCAGTGACAATGGGGAGTATGTGTAGAAAACGCCATGTTGTGGAAAAAAGTGGGGACTCTGTGTAGAAAACGCCATATTGCGCAAAAACTAAAATGGATGCAGTATGGAGACCCACATCAGTTGAAAGGTCTCGAAATGTACTTTCAGAATATACACACCATATGCCGGAAAACAAACCTTCGCCTAACGGACTTTCTCGATTTTCCAGTGACAATGGGGACTCTGGGTAGAAAACGCCATATTGCGCAAAAACTAAAATGGATGCAGTATGGAGACCCACATCAATTGAAAGGTCTCGAACCGTACTTTCAGAATATATACACCTTATACCGAAGAAAAAACTTTGCTAAACGGATTTTCTCGATTTTCCAGTGACAATGGGGACTCTGTGTAGAAAACGCCATATTGCGCAAAAACTCAAATGGATGCAGTATGGAGACCCACATCAGTTGAAAGGTCTCGAAATGTACTTTCAGAATATACACACCATATGCCGAAAAACAAACTTTCGCCTAACGGATTTTCTCGATTTTGGTTGCAAGTCTCAGTGACAGTGGGGACTCTGTGTAGAAAACGCCATATTGCGCAAAAACTAAAATGGATGCAGTATGGAGACCCACATCAATTGAAAGGTCTCGAAATGTACTTTCAGAATATATACACCATATACCGAAAAACAAACTTTGCCTAACGGATTTTCTCGATTTTCCTTGCAAGTCTCAGTGACAGTGGCGATTCTGTGTAGAAAACGCCATATAGCGCAAAAACTAAAATGGATGCAGTATGGAGACCCACATCAATTGAAAGGTCTCAAAATGTACTGCCAGAATATATACACCTTATACCGAAAAACAAACTTTGCCTAACGGACTTTCTCGATTTTCCTTGCAAGTCTCAGTGACAGTGGGGACTCTGTGTAGAAAACGCCATATAGCGCAAAAACTAAAATGGATGCAGTATGGAGACCCACATCAGTTGAAAGGTCTCGAAATGTACTGTCAGAATATATACACCATATGCCGGAAAACTAACCTTCGCCTAACGGATTTTCTCGATTTTGGTTGCAAGTCTCAGTGACAGTGGGGACTCTGTGTAGAAAACGCCATATTGCGCAAAAACTAAAATGGATGCAGTATGGAGACCCACATCAATTGAAAGGTCTCGAAATGTACTTTCAGAATATATACACCTTATGCCGAAAACAAAACTTTGCCTAAACGGATTTTCTCGATTTTTTGCAAGTCTCAGTGACAGTGGGGACTCTGTGTAGAAAACGCCATATTGCGCAAAAACTAAAATGGATGCAGTATGGAGACCCACATCAATTGAAAGGTCTCGAAATGTACTTTCAGAATATATACACCATATACCGAAAAACAAACTTTCGCCTAACGGATTTTCTCGATTTTGGTTGCAAGTCTCAGTGACAGTGGGGACTCTGTGTAGAAAACGCCATATTGCGCAAAAACTAAAATGGATGCAGTATGGAGACCCACATCAATTGAAAGGTCTCGAAATGTACTTTCAGAATATATACACCTTATACCGAAGAAAAAACTTTGCTAAACGGATTTTCTCGATTTTCCAGAATATATACACCATATGCCAAAAAACAAACTTTCGCCAAACGGATTTTATCGATTTTCCGTGCAAGTCTCAGTGACAATGGGGACTCTGTGTAGAAAACGCCATATTCCGCAAAAACTAAAATGGATGCAGTATGGAGACCCACATCAATTGAAAGGTCTCAAAATGTACTGTCAGAATATATACACCTTATACCGAAGAAAAAACTTTGCTAAACGGATTTTCTCGATTTTCCAGTGACAATGGAGAGTCTGTGTAGAAAACGCCATGTTGTGGAAAAAAGTGGGGACTCTGTGTAGAAAACGCCATATTGCGCAAAAACTAAAATGGATGCAGTATGGAGACCCACATCAATTGAAAGGTCTCAAAATGTACTTTCAGAATATATACACCATATACCGAAAACAAACTTTGCCTAACGGATTTTCTCGATTTTGGTTGCAAGTCTCAGTGACAGTGGGGACTCTGTGTAGAAAACGCCATATTGCGCAAAAACTAAAATGGATGCAGTATTGATACCCACATCAATTGAAAGGTCTCGAAATGTACTTTCAGAATATATACACCTTATACCGAAAAAAAAACCTTCGCCTAACGGATTTTCTCGATTTTCATTGCAAGTCTCAGTGACAGTGGGGACTCTGTGTAGAAAACGCCATATTGCGCAAAAACTAAAATGGATGCAGTATGGAGACCCACATCAATTGAAAGGTCTCGAAATGTACTTTCAGAATATATACACCTTATACCGAAAAACAAACCTTCGCCTAACGGATTTTCTCGATTTTCCATTGCAAGTCTCAGTGACAGTGGGGACTCTGTGTAGAAAACGCCATATTGCGCAAAAACTAAAATGGATGCAGTATGGAGACCCACATCAATTGAAAGGTCTCGAAATGTACTTTCAGAATATATACACCATATACCGAAAAACAAACTTTCGCCTAACGGATTTTCTCGATTTTGGTTGCAAGTCTCAGTGACAGTGGGGACTCTGTGTAGAAAACGCCATATTGCGCAAAAACTAAAATGGATGCAGTATGGAGACCCACATCAATTGAAAGGTCTTGGAATGTACTTTCAGAATATATAAACTTATACCGAAAAACAAACTTTGCTTAAACGGATTTTCTTTCTCGATTTTGGTTGCAAGTCTCAGTGACAGTGGGGACTCTGTGTAGAAAACGCCATATTGCGCAAAAACTAAAAGACCCACATCAGTTGAAAGGTCTCGAAATGTACTTTCAGAATATATACACCTTATACCGAAGAAAAAACGTTGCTAAACGGATTTTCTCGATTTTCCAGTGACAATGGGGAGTCTGTGTAGAAAACGCCATGTTGTGGAAAAAGTGGGGACTCTGTGTAGAAAACGCCATATTTCGCAAAAACTAAAATGGATGCAGTATGGAGACCCACATCAATTGAAAGGTCTCAAAATGTACTTTCAGAATATATACACCTTATACCGAAAAATAAACTTTCGCCTAACGGATTTTCTCGATTTTTGTTGCAAGTCTCAGTGACAGTGGGGACTCTGGGTAGAAAACGCCATATTGCGCAAAAACTAAAATGGATGCAGTATGGAGACCCACATCAGTTGAAAGGTCTCGAAATGTACTTTCAGAATATATACACCCTATGCCGAAAAACAAACTTTGCCTAACGGACTTTCTCGATTTTCTGCCCAGTGACAGTCTCAGTGACAGTGGGGACTCTGTGTAGAAAACGCCATATTGCGCAAAAACTAAAATGGATGCAGTATGGAGACCCACATCAATTGAAAGGTCTCGAAATGTACTTTCAGAATATACACACCTTATACCGAAGAAAAAACTTTCGCCTAACGGACATTCTCGATTTTCCTTGCAAGTCTCAGTGACAGTGGCGATTCTGTGTAGAAAACGCCATATTGCGCAAAAACTAAAATGGATGCAGTATTGATACCCACATCAATTGAAAGGTCTCGAAATGTACTTTCAGAATATACACACCATATGCCAAAAAACAAACTTTCGCCAAACGGATTTTATCGATTTTCCGTGCAAGTCTCAGTGACAATGGGGACTCTGTGTAGAAAACGCCATATTCCGCAAAAACTAAAATGGATGCAGTATGGAGACCCACATCAATTGAAAGGTCTCGAAATGTACTTTCAGAATATATACACCTTATACCGAAAAACAAACTTTGCTAAACGGATTTTCTCGATTTTCCAGTGCAAGTCTCAGTGACAGTGGGGACTCTGTGTAGAAAACGCCATATTGCGCAAAAACTAAAATGGATGCAGTATTGATACCCACATCAATTGAAAGGTCTCGAAATGTACTTTCAGAATATATACACCTTATACCGAAGAAAAAACTTTGCTAAACGGATTTTCTCGATTTTACAGTGACAGTGGGGACTCTGTGTAGAAAACGCCATATTGCGCAAAAACTAAAATGGATGCAGTATGGAGACCCACATCAATTGAAAGGTCTCGAAATGTACTTTCAGAATATACACACCATATGCCGGAAAACAAACTTTCGCCTAACGGATTTTCTCGATTTTGGTTGCAAGTCTCAGTGACAGTGGGGACTCTGTGTAGAAAACGCCATATTGCGCAAAAACTAAAATGGATGCAGTATTGATACCCACATCAATTGAAAGGTCTCGAAATGTACTTTCAGAATATACACACCATATACCGAAAAACAAACTTTCGCCTAACGGACTTTCTCGATTTTGGTTGCAAGTCTCAGTGACAGTGGGGACTCTGGGTAGAAAACGCCATATTGCGCAAAAACTAAAATGGATGCAGTATGGAGACCCACATCAATTGAAAGGTCTCGAAATGTACTTTCAGAATATATACACCTTATGCCGAAGAAAAAACTTTGCTAAACGGATTTTCTCGATTTTCCAGTGACAATGGGGAGTCTGTGTAGAAAACGCCATGTTGTGGAAAAAAGTGGGGACTCTGTGTAGAAAACGCCATATTGCGCAAAAACTAAAATGGATGCAGTATGGAGACCCACATCAATTGAAAGGGCCTAACGTACGGATTTTCTCGATTTTCCTTGCAAGTCTCAGTGACAGTGGGGACTCTGTGTAGAAAACGCCATATTGCGCAAAAACTAAAATGGATGCAGCATGGAGACCCACATCAGTTGAAAGGTCTCGAAATGTACTTTCAGAATATATACACCATATGCCGAAAAACAAACTTTCGCCTAACGGATTTTCTCGATTTTCCTTGCAAGTCTCAGTGACAGTGGGGACTCTGTGTAGAAAACGCCATATTGCGCAAAAACTAAAATGGATGCAGTATTGATACCCACATCAATTGAAAGGTCTCGAAATGTACTTTCAGAATATACACACCATATGCCGGAAAACAAACCTTCGCCTAACGGATTTTCTCGATTTTGGTTGCAAGTCTCAGTGACAGTGGGGACTCTGGGTAGAAAACGCCATATTGCGCAAAAACTAAAATGGATGCAGTATGGAGACCCACATCAATTGAAAGGTCTCGAAATGTACTTTCAGAATATATGCCGAAAAACAAACTTTCGCCTAACGGACTTGCTCGATTTTCCTTGCAAGTCTCAGTGACAGTGGGGACTCTGTGTAGAAAACGCCATATTGCGCAAAAACTAAAATGGATGCAGTATGGAGACCCACATCAATTGAAAGGTCTCAAAATGTACTGTCAGAATATACACACCATATTCCGAAAAACAAACCTTCGCCTAACGGATTTTCTCGATTTTCATTGCAAGTCTCAGTGACAGTGGGGACTCTGGGTAGAAAACGCCATATTGCGCAAAAACTAAAATGGATGCAGTATGGAGACCCACATCAATTGAAAGGTCTCGAAATGTACTTTCAGAATATACACACCATATGCCGAAAAACAAACCTTCGCCTAACGGATTTTCTCGATTTTCCAGTTTTGGTTGCAAGTCTCAGTGACAGTGGGGACTCTGTGTAGAAAACGCCATATTGCGCAAAAACTAAAATGGATGCAGTATGGAGACCCACATCAATTGAAAGGTCTCGAAATGTACTTTCAGAATATATACACCTTATACCGAAGAAAAAACTTTGCTAAACGGATTTTCTCGATTTTCCAGTGACAATGGGGTGTCTGTGTAGAAAACGCCATATTGCGCAAAAACTAAAATGGATGCAGTATGGAGACCCACATCAATTGAAAGGTCTCGAAATGTACTTTCAGAATATATACACCATATGCCGAAAAACAAACCTTCGCCTAACGGATTTTCTCGATTTTCCTTGCAAGTCTCAGTGACAGTGGGGACTCTGTGTAGAAAACGCCATATTGCGCAAAAACTAAAATGGATGCAGTATTGATACCCACATCAATTGAAAGGTCTCGAAATGTACTTTCAGAATATACACACCATATGCCAAAAAACAAACTTTCGCCAAACGGATTTTATCGATTTTCCGTGCAAGTCTCAGTGACAATGGGGACTCTGTGTAGAAAACGCCATATTCCGCAAAAACTAAAATGGATGCAGTATGGAGACCCACATCAATTGAAAGGTCTCGAAACGTACTTTCAGATAATATACACCTTATACCGAAGAAAAAACTTCGCCTAACGGATTTTCTCGATTTTGGTTGCAAGTCACAGTGACAGTGGGGACTCTGTGTAGAAAACGCCATATTGCGCAAAAACTAAAATGGATGCAGTATTGATACCCACATCAATTGAAAGGTCTCGAAATGTACTTTCAGAATATTTACACCATATGCCGGAAAACAAACCTTCGCCTAACGGATTTTCTCGATTTTGGTTGCAAGTCTCAGTGTCAGTGGGGACTCTGGGTAGAAAACGCCATATTGCGCAAAAACTAAAATGGATGCAGTATGGAGACCCACATCAATTGAAAGGTCTCGAAATGTACTTTCAGAATATACACACCATATGCCGAAAAACAAACCTTCGCCTAACGGATTTTCTCGATTTTCCTTGCAAGTCTCAGTGACAGTGGGGACTCTGTGTAGAAAACGCCATATTGCGCAAAAACTAAAATGGATGCAGTATTGATACATCAATTGAAAGGTCTCGAAATGTACTTTCAGAATATATACACCATATGCCGGAAAACTAACCTTCGCCTAACGGATTTTCTCGATTTTGGTTGCAAGTCTCAGTGACAGTGGGGACTCTGTGTAGAAAACGCCATATTGCGCAAAAACTAAAATGGATGCAGTATTGATACCCACATCAATTGAAAGGTCTCGAAATGTACTTTCAGAATATATACACCATATGCCGAAAAAAAAACTTCGCCTAACGGATTTTCTCGATTTTCCTTGCAAGTCTCAGTGACAGTGGGGACTCTGTGTAGAAAACGCCATATTGCGCAAAAACTAAAATGGATGCAGTATGGAGACCCACATCAATTGAAAGGTCTCAAAATGTACTGTCAGAATATACACACCATATTCCGAAAAACAAACCTTCGCCTAACGGATTTTCTCGATTTTCATTGCAAGTCTCAGTGACAGTGGGGACTCTGGGTAGAAAACGCCATATTGCGCAAAAACTAAAATGGATGCAGTATGGAGACCCACATCAATTGAAAGGTCTCGAAATGTACTTTCAGAATATATACACCTTATACCGAAGAAAAAACTTTGCTAAACGGATTTTCTCGATTTTCCAGTGACAATGGGGAGTCTGTGTAGAAAACGCCATGTTGTGAAAAAAGTGGGGACTCTGTGTAGAAAACGCCATATTGCGCAAAAACTAAAATGGATGCAGTATTGAGACTCACATCAATTGAAAGGTCTCTAAATGTACTTTCAGAATATATACACCTTTAACCGAAAAACAAACCTTCGCCTAACGGATTTTCTCGATTTTCTTGCAAGTCTCAGTGACAGTGGCGATTCTGTGTAGAAAACGCCATATTGCGCAAAAACTAAAATGGATGCAGTATTGATACCCACATCAATTGAAAGGTCTCAAAATGTACTTTCAGAATATACACACCATATGCCAAAAAACAAACTTTCGCCAAACGGATTTTATCGATTTTCCAGTGACAAGTCCCATGTTGTGGAAAAAAGTGGGGACTCTATGTAGAAAACGCCATATTGCGCAAAAACTAAAATGGATGCAGTATGGAGACCCACATCAATTGAAAGGTCTCAAAATGTACTGTCAGAATATATACACCTTATACCGAAGAAAAAACTTTGCTAAACGGATTTTCTCGATTTTCCAGTGACAATGGGGAGTCTGTGTAGAAAACGCCATGTTGTGGAAAAAAGTGGGGACTCTGGGTAGAAAACGCCATATTGCGCAAAAACTAAAATGGATGCAGTATTGATACGCACATCAATTGAAAGGTCTCGAAATGTACTTTCAGAATATACACACCATATGCCAAAAAACAAACTTTCGCCAAACGGACGGATTTTCTCGATTTTTGTTGCAAGTCTCAGTGACAGTGGGGACTCTGGGTAGAAAACGCCATATTGCGCAAAAACTAAAATGGATGCAGTATGGTGACCCACATCAATTGAAAGGTCTCGAAATGTACTTTCAGAATATACACACCATATGCCGGAAAACAAACCTTCGCCTAACGGATTTTCTCGATTTTCATTGCAAGTCTCAGTGACAGTGGGGACTCTGTGTAGAAAACGCCATATTGCGCAAAAACTAAAATGGATGCAGTATTGATACGCACATCAATTGAAAGGTCTCGAAACGTACTTTCAGAATATATACACCATATGCCGGAAAACAAACCTTCGCCTAACGGATTTTCTCGATTTTGGTTGCAAGTCTCAGTGACAGTAGGGACTCTGGGTAGAAAACGCCATATTGCGCAAAAACTAAAATGGATGCAGTATTGATACCCACATCAATTGAAAGGTCTCAAAATGTACTGTCAGAATATATACACCCTATGCCGAAAAACAAACTTTCGCCAAACGGATTTTCTCGATTTTCCTTGCAAGTCTCAGTGACAGTGGGGACTCTGTGTAGAAAACGCCATATTGCGCAAAAACTAAAATGGATGCAGTATGGAGACCCACATCAATTGAAAGGTCTCGAAACGTACTTTCAGAATATATATACCTTATGCCCAAACAAAAACTTTCGCCTAACGGATTATCTCGATTTTCCTTGCAAGTCTCAGTGACAGTGGGGACTCTGTGTAGAAAACGCCATATTGCGCAAAAACTAAAATGGATGCAGTATGGAGACCCACATCAATTGAAAGGTCTCGAAACGTACTTTCAGAATATACACACCATATGCCGGAAAACAAACCTTCGCCTAACGGATTTTCTCGATTTTGGTTGCAAGTCTCAGTGACAGTGGGGACTCTGGGTAGAAAACGCCATATTGCGCAAAAACTAAAATGGATGCAGTATTGATACCCACATCAATTGAAAGGTCTCAAAATGTACTTTCAGAATATATACACCCTATGCCGAAAAACAAACCTTCGCCAAACGGATTTTCTCGATTTTCCTTGCAAGTCTCAGTGACAGTGGGGACTCTGTGTAGAAAACGCCATATTGTGCAAAAACTAAAATGGACGCAGTATTGATACGCACATCAATTGAAAGGTCTCGAAATGTACTTTCAGAATATACACACCATATGCCGGAAAACAAACCTTCGCCTAACGGATTTTCTCGATTTTCATTGCAAGTCTCAGTGACAGTGGGGACTCTGTGTAGAAAACGCCATATTGCGCAAAAACTAAAATGGACGCAGTATTGATACCCACATCAATTGAAAGGTCTCAAAATGTACTGTCAGAATATACACACCCTATGCCGAAAAACAAACTTTCGCCTAACGGATTTTCTCGATTTTCCTTGCAAGTCTCAGTGACAGTGGGGACTCTGTGTAGAAAACGCCATATTGCGCAAAAACTAAAATGGATGCAGTATTGATACGCACATCAATTGAAAGGTCTCGAAATGTACTTTCAGAATATACACACCATATGCCGAAAAACAAACTTTCGCCTAACGGATTTTCTCGATTTTCATTGCAAGTCTCAGTGACAGTGGGGACTCTGTGTAGAAAACGCCATATTGCGCAAAAACTAAAATGGATGCAGTATGGAGACCCACATCAATTGAAAGGTCTCAAAATGTACTGTCAGAATATACACACCATATTCCGAAAAACAAACCTTCGCCTAACGGATTTTCTCGATTTTCATTGCAAGTCTCAGTGACAGTGGGGACTCTGGGTAGAAAACGCCATATTGCGCAAAAACTAAAATGGATGCAGTATTGATACCCACATCAATTGAAAGGTCTCGAAATGTACTTTCAGAATATATACACCATATGCCGAAAAACAAACCTTCGCCTAACGGATTTTCTCGATTTTGGTTGCAAGTCTCAGTGACAGTGGGGACTCTGTGTAGAAAACGCCATATTGCGCAAAAACTAAAATGGATGCAGTATTGATACGCACATCAATTGAAAGGTCTCGAAATGTACTTTCAGAATATACACACCATATGCCGGAAAACAAACTTTCGCCTAACGGATTTTCTCGATTTTGGTTGCAAGTCTCAGTGACAGTGGGGACTCTGGGTAGAAAACGCCATATTGCGCAAAAACTAAAATGGATGCAGTATTGATACGCACATCAATTGAAAGGTCTCGAAATGTACTTTCAGAATATATACACCATATGCCGAAAAACAAACTTTCGCCTAACGGACTTTCTCGATTTTCCTTGCAAGTCTCAGTGACAGTGGGGACTCTGTGTAGAAATGCAGTATGGAGTATGGATATGGAGTATGGATATATGCAGTATGGAGTATGGATATATGCAGTATGGATACCCACATCAATTGAAAGGTCTCGAAACGTACTTTCAGAATATATACACCTTATACCGAAAAACAAACCTTCGCCTAACGGATTTTCTCGATTTTCATTGCAAGTCTCAGTGACAGTGGGGACTCTGTGTAGAAAACGCCATATTGCGCAAAAACTAAAATGGATGCAGTATGGAGACCCACATCAATTGAAAGGTCTCAAAATGTACTGTCAGAATATACACACCATATTCCGAAAAACAAACCTTCGCCTAACGGATTTTCTCGATTTTCATTGCAAGTCTCAGTGACAGTGGGGACTCTGGGTAGAAAACGCCATATTGCGCAAAAACTAAAATGGATGCAGTATGGAGACCCACATCAATTGAAAGGTCTCGAAATGTACTTTCAGAATATATACACCTTATACCGAAGAAAACGCCATATTGCGCAAAAACTAAAATGGATGCAGTATTGATACCCACATCAATTGAAAGGTCTCGAAATGTACTTTCAGAATATACACACCCTATGCCGAAAAACAAACCTTCGCCTAACGGATTTTCTCGATTTTCATTGCAAGTCTCAGTGACAATGGGGACTCTGTGTAGAAAACGCCATATTGTGGAAAAACTAAAATGGACGCAGTATTGATACGCACATCGGTTGAAAGGTCTCGGAATGTACTTTCAGAATATACACACCATATGCCGGAAAACAAACCTTCGCCTAAAGGATTTTC
>NW_026873812.1:0-15421 GCF_032173495.1 Musca vetustissima
ATAGTCTACCCATTATGTCGATATCATCGGCGTAGGCGAGAAACATGTGTTGTTTAGTGTACAGAGTGACATTTCTATTTACCTTTGCCTCCCGTTAAACAGGATGTTAAAAATGTCACCCGACAAACTTTCACCTTGTCTGAATCCTCTTTCGGTATTAAAGGAATCCGAGAGGTCCTTTCCAACTTTCACTGCTGACATTCTTCCAATTAAACTTATCCTGCATAGCCGTATTAACTTTGCAGGAATGCCGAATGCAGACATGGCTTTAAACACATAGTTCGGCTGGTAACCCGATATCATATTGGCTAGTTGGTATACACTCTATACCGTCATCTATTATTGGTTCCGGGTTATCCTCATCACCGCTACTATTTGATACCAGAAACTTTTCAAAATGATCCGTCCAGGTCCTTAACACGATGTCTGTATCTGTCACCAGGTTTCCTTCTTTATCTCTACAGGAGGAGATAAAGCTTTCGGTTTGGTGTTTTAATCGTTGGTAAAATTTCCGGACTCTGACTCCTGTACATCTCGATTTGCTCCCGCTCAAGTTTGTCTTGTTCTTTTTTCTGAAAATTATATGTTAGATTAACTATAACATTTCAGGATTCCAGCCCTATATTAGTACACGAATTTCTAAAACTTCCTACATGCCCCAATCCTATACGCCAACAGCGATCGGAGCTCCTACTTACAGGATTCTAGCCCTACAATCTACTGATTATATGTATATTCTCAAAAGAGACTGCAGATAGACATAATACTATTACCACAGTGTGGTGTAGTATTTATCAATTTTTGGGCATGCAGAATTGAAGGTACCCCAAATAGTCAAGACAAAAACATTTAACGACTATGGATTTCAAAATTATTTCTTTATTTTTTTATAAATTTTTAACAAGAGATTTTTTCACCGATTCCGTATTTATATTGGCATTTAGGCGCATCCACAACGTTTCTTATCTCTCATTCTTTGTTCAACAATTGGACCTTGACTACCCCACTGTCAAAATGGCAAAACATAAGCATATTATTATTTTTCACATAGATTAGCACAAATTGTTGTATGATACTACTTACCATTTGACCACAGGCCGAAATATAGGGAAGAGATACCAGCATGAGACCCAGGACAAGTGTTATAAGTTTCATTTCGATTTTTTGCTATTCCCAAAAAGCAATGAAGTGCTGAAGCTAGGCGAATGTTGCTGATAATCCAATTATCTCAGCTTTTTATAGGGCCTGGTTATACTCTTTATGTAAATTATTACTCATTAATTACAGGCAATGCATTTTTGTAATAAACATTAGTAATAAACATTACTTTTTTGTAATTTTTTTTTTTTTTTTTTTTTTTTTTTTTTTTTTTTGGAAAAAGTCACGTTTCGGAAAAATAAATTTCTTAAATAATTATAATAGATTTCATTAAATACTAGCACAGATTAATTTAATAATCTGTTTTTAAAAAGTGTCAAAGTTTTGGTTTAAGGAATATCTATTAAAATAAGTTTTAAGCTATCATTTTTTCTCGAAATGGATTTAGTAAAATTCATTAAGATTTTCACAATTGCTGTTTTGTATGGCGCCATCATGTCTGCAAACGTAAGTTTGACTTGAAATTTATAGGTAAATGCCGGGTGATTTCTTTCGAGTTTCAATACTTTTCAAAGCAAAAACCACGGAAATTCCAATTGAATTGTGAATGATCCAATTGAATTGGGAATTTTTTTCAAATGTCAACTTTGCCTAAAAATCCGATGTTCCATCCATTGAGTCTAATTTGTATACCCTCAACCATATGGATAACGAGGGTATATACACTTTGATACGGCAAAAATATGTCTCACGAAATATTGCTTTTGGCAATTTGGAGTCAATTTACGCAAGTCTATCTGTCTGTTTGTCTGGCCGGCTGTTGCACACGATAATTTCCGAAGGGAGTAAATGATTTCATTCGAACTTTGCACATCGTAATAATTCTTTCAAACTTAATTAAAGTTCGATAATGGGGAATATCGGTCAAATGCTTCTGGTACAGCCCACATAAAATGTTTAAAATTTTGCAAAAAAAATATTTTACAATATCCGAACGTACTATCCGATTTGAACCAAACTTTGTAAAACCTATTATCTTTACCTCTATCCTCTTTTTCGTTTGCAGAAGGAGTACAAATTTTGAAAAATCATTAATGGCAATATTTTTGGTTATTGAATATTGACGTCTGACACATATATATTTGTTGTATTTATTTCCTTATATCTTTTCAGTCTGGTGTTTCACATTTGGATAATGTCCCCAAGAGAATGAGGTTTGGTTGATAATTATTTCTAAAAGAATAGATGATTAAATGTTAATAATAAAAAAATGTTATAATAAAAATAACATATATATATATATATAACACTGTAACACAAAATTCAGCTCATCATCCGATGATGGGGAATATCGGTCCACTCCTTCTGAAACCTCCACACATGGGCTAGGTCTAAATGCGGATATTGTTCATGATAGAACTTTACGTTCTAATTTTTATCTCGCTATCCTCCGCAGGTAAAATGATTACGACAGAGTCTTAGAACCAAACTCAAACCGATAACTATTTTAATATAAAACAGAGGGTTATATGGGGAAAAGAAAGAGGGGGCGAATATTAATAATTTTTGGTAGAGAGATTTGTTACCATATACGACTACAAAATACCAAATTGCAGCAAATTCGGTTGAAAAACGCGCTCAAGAACCCCAAAATACCGAAAATTAGGGGGTACCCTTATATGGGGGCTATCCGAAAAAATGGACCTATATCCATAATTTTTTGTGGAGACATTTAGGACCCAATAAGAACTCAATGTAGCACATTTCAGCGAATTCGGCTGAAAAACAAAACTATTAAGAACTCAAAATAATAAATTACAGCTAATTCGGCGGAAAAATAGATCAAAACCCCCAAAATACTGAAAATTGGGAGGTACCGTTATATGGGGGCTACCAGAAAAAGTGGACCTATATTTATAATTTTTTCTGGAGACATTTAGGACCCAATAAGAACTCAATGTAGCACATTTCAGCGAATTCGGCTGAAAAACGTGCTCAAGAACCCCAAAATACCAAAAATTGGGGGGTACCCTTATATGGGGGCTACCCGAAAAAATGGACCTATATACATAATTTTTTGTAGAGAGATTTGGTACCTATTAAGAACTCAAAATAATAAATTACAGCCAATTCGGTGGAAAAATACGACCAAAACCTCCAAAATACTGAAAATTAGAAGGGACCGTTATATGGGGGCTACCAGAAAATATGGACCTATACTTATAATTTTTTGTGGAGACATTTAGTATCCAATAAGAACCCAATGTACCACATTTCAGCGAATTCGGCTGAAAAACGCGCTCAAGAACCCCAAAATACCGAAATTTGGCGGGTACCCTTATATGGGAGCTATTCCTAAACGTGGACCGATATATCCCATCCCAAAATTTCAGCACCCTATCTCAATTCCTTCAGAAGATAGCGTGATTACAACAGACGGACGGACGGACATGGCTAGATCGTCTTAGAATTTCACCCTGATCAAGAATATATATACTTTATAGGGTCGGAAATGAATATTTCGATGAGTTACAAACGGAATGACAAAATTAATATACCCTCCATACTATGGTGGAGGGTATAAAAGGTAAACGAGATAGACACATAGTACCTTTTGAGAATATACATAGAATCACTTTCTGAGTTGATTTGTGCATGTCGTCCGTCTGACCATTTATTCTTCTGAACAAATTACAGATCACATTTATGGTTCGATTTAGATAAAATTTGCATAGCTGACTTATTTGGCCCAAGGACGAACCCTATTGAAATTGTAGGAAATCGGTTAAGATTTAGATATAGCTCCCATATATATTTTCATTCGAATTTATCTAAATGGTTCACCAAACACCCTATATGTGTCCGATTGAATCAAAAAATTGCACAGCGTATAGATGTATACGAAGGTTTGTTTTGAAATCGGTTCAAATTTAGATATAGCCCAAATATATAGTTTCTTCCGATTGTTGGAAAATGGTGAAGCAAACTGCTAATATTTGTCCGATCGATACAAAATTTTGCGCATCGTTCTCTTTGATGTCCGTTAAGTTTTGTTGAAATCGTTTTGGATATACCTCCCATATATAGTTTCGTCCGATTTAATGTTAATGGTGCACCAAACTCCCAAGGATTGTCCGATTTATACACAATTTTGCACAGCGTATTTAAAGAGGTCCATATTGATGTATGCGAAGTAGGGTTTGTTAATTGTTTCAAATATCCACTTAGATCACAAATTTAGTTTCGCCTTTTCCATTCCAATGGTCCTTTAAAGATTATATATCTGTTCTATCTACAGGATATTGTATATATTTGCATCTCTTGTATGTATCCAAATGGTGAAGAGATCATATTGTCGGAACCGTCCGACTTTTAAACTTTCCTTTCTTTTTGGACTAATATTCTAATATTCTAAAATCTATTTATATAGAATCCCCAAAATCAGAAAATTGAAATTCGTATATTTTCCACATCTACTTGATTTTGTTTACAATAAACAGAGATAATTTTGCAACCACGTTAATAACATTTATTTTATATTATTATTTTTACAGATGCGGATTGCTAATTTTTTAATCAGGTTTTATTAATATGCCATTGAAAGTTACTACAATTTTTAATCATATGGACTAAATTGTCTGCTTAATAATCAAGATAATGAGCTGACTACTTTGCCGGACCATGCTTTGTCAGAGTAAAGCTAATCACGAAAAAACAACAATATATAAATGTATCCCATTTCGTTGAGGTAAATGTTGTAACGAGCCTCTTATACTGAATTTAGATGACACCGGCCAATATTACATATGAGAGAAATTAACACAATTGTTGGACCCCATTAATCGGGCCCGCGACCTCCATGTAGTGTTACGTAGGTTATACAAATTATTCATAGATTGTTTGCTAATATCTATGTGCAGCAATAAAACATATGGAAAATTACAAAATTCTTTTAAAATTCCATAAAATAATTTTGAAAATTTTTTTGCGAGCACATTTATTATTTTTGGTGCGTAGGTTAAGAAAAATATGCTGATTCCAAATCTGTTCGCGTTCACAAATTCGGATGCTGCGCACAAAAGTTATAGAGGTTTTAAATCTTGTATTTCAAATATAAATTAAATGAATTGCTATTTGTTGTAATTCGCGAATTTCTTTGCAAATGGTTAAACACATAGTCGCGACAAACAAATAGAAGCATGAAAATATCTGAAAGTAAAATAAATAAATTTTTCAATTAAGACAAAACTTTTATTTGAATTTTTGATTTTTTTAGTATGGTTAAGGAAATTCGGTTTTGACCTAATCTTCTAAAATATACGACGCTTTCTTCTGCAAATTCTTTTAGATTAGTTAAATATCGGTAGATTCATCTAATAAGAGTTTCGACGTTAAAAATAGCTAAAAATATTGCACTAAAAAATAATACAAATTATCAATACTGAAAAGCATTCAATTCGCGTGTTCGTGGAAATCAGTGGTTGCGCATGCGGTTTTCGTATAAACCGAATTAATGTCTTTCAATAATTATTAATTTGTCAATGTTTAATTTAGCGGTCAAAGTGTGCCGCTCGATGCACTTCACTATGCAAAAACTCTAAAAATGTCTAAAAACCACGCAACGTGCATACGATTTTTATGCGCATCCGATTTCAGTAATCTCCTATGAAAATACGCAAAAGGAACCTATTTAAAAAGGATCGGTTAAGAACCGCGGATGTGCCTCCACAATCGATTTTGGATAAAATACGCATATTATTCGCATATCGATATATTTTTGACCTATTTTCACACAGATTAGCGAATGTGATAACACAAGAATGAATGTATGTGAATGCAATTCGAAGAAAAACCCGATTATATACGCGAATTTCTCAAAATAAGTTTTTGCAGTTTTTCCCACATTCAAGGTACCTATATCCGCCGTTTTATTGGGCGGAATTGAACATGGATGGGCTCATTAGATCAGGCACGTAAAAAAACTAAAATCACGCGGGGTTCCATGGAATTTGAATGGACTTTCATAATTTTGGACTCAAAAAATATGTTTTTTATAAAAATTTACGCACCAAATTTTCGTCTTTGGAGCCCAATTGCAAAGAAGCTATGGTGAGCACATTCATGAGATATACACCAAACGAAGCAAAATAACGAGTTCTACAATCCTATAATTACTTTAGTCCATTATCTCGATGCGCGTCCTAATTATAAGAAAAATTCAAAAAACACCGAAAATCTGGCATCAAAATGTCAGCATCTATTTTGGTTGGATGCAGTGATTATATTGAAAAATCATACATTATAACCATATTGTCCATGGGGTATTCTGCAACTTAGTCACTGATCACATGTGCGTGCGTTGTGTAGCTTAGAACACAAAAAAACTGGTTGGCTTCAACACATTTTCACCCATTTTTTTACATTACCACCAACACAGCTTCCACGAAACTTATTATTTATTACCAATATTTTAAGATTTTGACAAGAGCACTTCATTTTATAGAAATGAATTTAAATTTTACGCAATATGTTCATATTACGCGAGTTATAACCTTGCAAACCTCAGCTTCAAAGAATTTATAAGTATATCCGATTTTAAAATTTGTATAATTTTATTCCATCGATTAAAAAAATAAAAGTCCATTACAATTATCTATTTTCGTCCATCATCATAGTCGAAGGTTGGTGGATACTGTAAAAATATATATTTTTTTAAATTTAAGATTTTTTAAATAAATATTAATAAAGAAAATACATACTCCTGTTCCAAAATCAAAGGCAGCACTTTGACCGTAGAATAGGCCTAGTACCACAACTCCCAGAAAAAGCGATATACATTTCATTTTGGCGTCCAACGTATTGAAGATAACTCGTTGAAATTTTGGAATTATTATATATACGATTTTCTGTGAAGAAAAACTAAACAAAACAATATTTTTTTTCGTGTATATGCAAATAAATAAAAACGTGAATTGGAATATTCTAACGAAATATGTATATAATTAGTAGTTTCATTCCATTTTAATTGTTTGTAAATTGTTTTCATTGGTAATATTACGTTTCGTGCAAGCTTTTTATTGTGGGGATCAATGTGAGAACTACACGATCCCCTGTTTTATGGTTCAACAAAACGGGAGAGATTTCGGCATAGACTCTTATCTGAGTTAAGTTTATACCCTTCACCATTAGGGTAAGTATATTACTGAATTTGTCATTCGAAATATTCACCGGAGACCGCAAAAAGTACATACATTTTTTAACAGAATTAAAATTTATGTCGATTTATGAATTTCCGACTGTATGTCCGTGTGCTTGTCGAAATCACGCTAAAAATCAATATCGGTCCAGCTTTAAGCGTATTTCGGTATTTTAAGGAGTTTGGGTACGTTTTTCAACATAATTAACATTAATTTGGTATTTTGAGTTTCAATTGAGTAGTCTTGCTACTTCCTATCAAAATATGTCAATTATTGTGCTCTTTTAAGGAGCGTATAATATAACGTTACCTCCCAATTTTCGGCATTTTGGGTTCTCAAAGGCTAACACATGTTCCCACCAAAAATTTTAAAAATTGGTAATTTTTATACCCTCCACCATAGTATGGAGGGTATATTAATTTTGTTTCTCCGTTTGTAACTCATCGAAATAATCATTTCCGATCCTATAAAGTATATATATTCTTGATCAGCGTAAAATTCTACGACGATATAGCCATGTCCGTCTGTCTGTCTGTCCGTCTATCTGTTGTAATCACTCTAGCGTCTTAACGAATTGAGATAGATCGCCAAAATTTTGCATAAAGTCGTCTTTTGTCTGCAGGCAGGTCAATGATGGGCTTTATCGGTCCACGTTTAGGCACAGCTTCCATATAAGGGTATCCCTAAATTTTCGGTATTTTGAGGTTCTTGAGCGCGTTTTTCAACTGAATTCGCTGAAATTTGGTACAATGAGTTATTATTGGGTAGCAAATCTCTCCACTGAAAATTATAAATATGGGTCCATATTTTCGGATAGCCGCCATATAAGGGTACCCCCAATTTGCGGTATTTTGGGGGGTTTGATCGCATTTTTCGACCGAATTCGCTGAAATTCGGTACTTTGAGTTCTTATTGGGTAGCAAATCTCTGTACTAAAAATTATAAATATAGGTCAATTTTTTTCGAAATTTCCCAAAATTTCGTATTTTAGGGTTCTTGAACGTGGTTTTCAACCGAATTCGCTGAAATTTGGTACATTGGGTTCTTATTGGGTACCAAATTTCCCCACTAAAAATTATAAATATAAGTCCACTTTTTCTGGTAGCCCCCATATAAGGGTACCAAATTCGGTAGACCAAATTTTCATTTCATACCCCTCAAAATATGGAATTCTAAAACGATTTAGTCGATTTAGCCATGTGTTGTAATAATTTTTCTCTCGGAGGATATCGACATAAAAACTAAAACATGAGATTTGAAATGAACTGTATAGACCCGCATTTAGGACCAGTTCCTATATAAAACATCCTACCTGTTTAATATTTAGCGTGATGGACGGTATTGGGATTCAAAACTAAAATATTAGCTTGGATGGAACATGAGCTACATCGGCCCTTAATTAGGCCTAACCCCTTATATAATGACAACACCAAGTAGTTGCTAATTCATGCCATGTGTAAATAACATATGTCAACATTTTAGGGTTTTGAGATTTTAGGAAAACCACCATTGAAATTGCTGAATTTTCTATTTGGTTTACAACAATCGATTGGAAGAATTGTAGTTATATGTATGTTCCCTATGTTTTCATTTCAAAAATTTGTCAGTTTTTCTATGGTGGAGGGTATTCAAAGTTCGGCCCGGCCAAAAAACTATAGTAGTCGGTTTTCACAATCCTACCTAGATAACAATTTTTTATCGTTAAAGAAATTTTGCAGTGCAAGAAAAGGACGATAATCGCTTGGTGAAAAGTCCGGCGGATGCATTAAAACATTCCAAGTTTGGCGATTCACTGTAAATGTGTGTGGCCTAGCGTTGTACTGGTGAAACACGACACCTCTTCAATTGTAAATGATTTAAAACAGTTTTATGGTCGATTTTTAGTTCCTGGACGATGTTACTACTGCTAACATGCCGGTCAAGTTCGATCATGTATCCGATTTTATCGACATTTTCGACGACCGGTCTAGGTGTATCTTTAACATCAAAAATTCCTGAACGGAATCTACGATACCAAAATTGCACATAATTGGCCGCTAGGTTTGCATTTTCGCCTTTGTTAAAGAAAAACTGTAAAATGTACCGAATTTTCTCGCAACTGAATTCACCAAACAAAAACCAGTAAGGAAAGTAGTAAAGTCGGACGGGGAAGACTATATGATACCCTTCACCACGTCTGAATCCTAACAGACGTCGCATTTCTAAAGGACCAGCAAAATGAAATTGGATCTATAAACATGTCTTTCTGCAACCTATTCTAATTTCTTTCATTTGGTCAGATAAAGAAGCTATATCTAAATCTGAACCGATTTCAACGATTTCAGGAAATTTAACACACATCATTCTAGACCTATTTCATTACGCTGTGCCATATTTCGTGCAAAACAAAGGATTTTAAGGGACTTTGGTACACCATTTACCTTAAAATAGGCCGAAAATATATATGGGAGCTATATCTAAATCTGAACCGATTTTCATGAAACTTAGCACACATCATTCTAGACCTAATTCATTACGCTGTGCCAAATTTCGTGCAAATCGAAAGATATATAGGGACTTTGGTACACCATTTACATAAATCGGATGAAAATATATATGGGAGCTATATCTAAATCTGAACCGATTTTCACGAAACTTAGCACACATCATTCTAGGCTTAATTGAATAGGATATGCTAAATTTCGTGCAAATCGAACGATATATAGGGACTTTGGTGGACCATTTACATAAAATCGGACGAAAATATATATGGGAGCTATATCTAAATCTGAACCGATTTCAGGAAACTTAACATACATCATTCTATACTTTATTCATTACGCTGTGCCAAATTTCGTGCAAATCGAATGATATATTGGGACTTTGGTGCACCATTTACCTAAAATCGGACGAAACACTATATGGGAGTTTTATCTAAATCTGAATCGATTTTCATGAAACTCAACACACATCAGCCTAGGCCTAATTCATTACGCTGTGCCAAATTTCGTCCAAATCGAAAGATATATAGGGATTTCGGTGCACCATTTACATTAAATCGGACGAAAATTTATATGCGAGCTATATCTAAATCTGAACCGATTTTTCCCAATTTCAATAGGGTTCATCCTTGGGCCAAATAAGTGACCTGTGCCAAATTTCATCCAAATCGGATCATAAATGCGACCTGTACTTTGTTAACAAAAATACATGGACGGACGGACAGACGGACATGCGTAAATCGACTCAGAAAGTGATTCTATGCATATTCTCAAAAGGAACCATGTGTCTATCTCGCCAAATTTCATCCAAATCGGATCATAAATGCGACCTGTACTTTGTTCACAAAAATACATTGACGGACGGACAGACGGACATGCGTAAATCGACTCAGAAAGTGATTCTATGCATATTCTCAAAAGGAACCATGTGTCTATCTCGTTTCCTTTTGCCTGTTACAAACATATGCACAAAGACATAATACCCTGTACCACAGTGTGGTGAAGGTTATTAGCAGCAAAATTATTTTTTGCTGCGAAATGTCACCCTTCCAACGATCATAAATCTGACATTGTTTGATCAATACGTTACGACAAATCTATCTGTACAACCATTTGCCGAAAAATAATGGATTTATTTTCTCCAACCAATCACCTTTGATATACCCTCATATATCAAAGTTGCTTTCTCTGTCATGCTATTATTCACATGCCAATTAAATCATTGGAGAGAAACATTTCTTATGATTGCTTTAAATCGGTTTATATGGATTTATTTTTCCCTAACATAATATTCCCCCTATAAAAGAATGTTACATATGACGGAATAGCTAATAAACTAATAGCTAAGAAAACATAACCTCGACTTGAAAATTATCTGCACATATTTCTGCTTTCAAAATAAATTATTTTTTGGAAAATTCGAATAAAACATTAAAAATGGTCTGATAGTTCTTTTAATGAAAACCACGCTTCTGGCTCTGATAGTTCTTTTAATGAAAACCACGCTTCTGGCTCTGATAGTTCTTTTAATGAAAACCACGCTTCTGGCTCTGATAGTCCTTTTAATGAAAACCACGCTTCTGGCTCTGATAGTCCTTTTAATGAAAACCACGCTTCTGGCTCTGATAGTCCTTTTAATGAAAACTACGCATCTGGCTCTGATAGTCCTTTTAAAGAAAACCACGCTTCTGGCTCCGATAGTCCTTTTAATGAAAATCACGCTTCTGGCTCTGATAGTCTTTTTAATGAAAACCACGCTTCTGGCTCTGATAGTCCTTTTAATGAAAACCACGCTTCTAGCTCTGATAGTCCTTTTAATGAAAACCACGCTTCTGACTCTGATAGTCCTTTTAAAGAAAACCACGCTTTTGACTCTGATAGTCCTTTTAAAGAAAACCACGCTTCTAGCTCTGATAGTCCTTTTAATGAAAACCACGCTTCTAGAGCTGTAAGTCCTTTTAATGAAAACCACGCTTCTAGATCTGTTAGTCCTTTTAATGAAAACCACGCTTATGGGTCTGATAGTTCTTTTAATGAAGACCACGCTATGGGTCTGATATTCCTTTTAAAGAAAACCACGCTTATGGCTCTGATAGTCCTTTTAAAGAAAACCACGCTTATGGCTCTGATAGTCTAGTATGGGTCTGATAGTCCTTTTAAAGAAAACCACGCTTATGGCTCTGATAGTCCTTTTAAAGAAAACCACGCTTATGGCTCTGATAGTCTAGTATGGGTCTGATAGTCCTTTTAAAGAAAACCACGCTTATGGCTCTGATAGTCTAGTATGGGTCTGATAGTCCTTTTAAAGAAAACCACGCTTCTGGCTCTGATAGTCCTTTTAAAGAAAACCACGCTTCTGGCTCTGATAGTCCTTTTAAAGAAAACCACGCTTCTGGCTCTGATAGTCCTTTTAAAGAAAACCACGCTTCTGGCTCTGATAGTCCTTTTAAAGAAAACCACGCTTATGGGTCTGATAGTCCTTTTAAAGAAAACCACGCTTCTGGCTCTGATAGTCCTTTTAAAGGAAACCACGCTTCTGGCTCCGATAGTCCTTTTAAAGGAAACCACGCTTCTGACTCTTATAGTCCTTTTAAAGAAAACCACCCTTAGGGCTCTGATAGTCCTTTTAAAGGAAACCACGCTTCTGACTCTTATAGTCCTTTTAAAGAAAACCACGCTTCTGGATCTGATATTCCTTTTAAAGGAAACCACGCTTCTGGATCTGATATTCCTTTTAAAGGAAACCACGCTTCTGGCTTTGATAGTCCTTTTAAAGAAAACCACGCTTCTGGCTTTGATAGTCCTTTTAATGAAAACCACGCTTCTGGCTCTGATAGTCCTTTTATAGAAAACCACGCTTCTGGCTTTGATAGTCCTTTTAAAGAAAACCACGCTTCTGGCTTTGATAGTCCTTTTAATGAAAACCACGCTTCTGGCTCTGATAGTCCTTTTAATGAAAACCACGCTTCTGGCTCTGATGATCCTTTTAAAGAAAACCACGCATCAGGCTCTGATAGTCCTTTTAATGAAAACCACGCTTCTGGCTCTGATAGTTCTTTTAATGAAAACCACGCTTCTGGCTCTGATAGTCCTTTTAATGAAAACCACGCTTCTGGCTCTGATAGTCCTTTTAATGAAAACTACGCATCTGGCTCTGATAGTCCTTTTAAAGAAAACCACGCTTCTGGCTCCGATAGTCCTTTTAATGAAAATCACGCTTCTGGCTCTGATAGTCTTTTTAATGAAAACCACGCTTCTGGCTCTGATAGTCCTTTTAATGAAAACCACGCTTCTAGCTCTGATAGTCCTTTTAATGAAAACCACGCTTCTGACTCTGATAGTCCTTTTAAAGAAAACCACGCTTTTGACTCTGATAGTCCTTTTAAAGAAAACCACGCTTCTAGCTCTGATAGTCCTTTTAATGAAAACCACGCTTCTAGAGCTGTAAGTCCTTTTAATGAAAACCACGCTTCTAGATCTGTTAGTCCTTTTAATGAAAACCACGCTTATGGGTCTGATAGTTCTTTTAATGAAGACCACGCTATGGGTCTGATATTCCTTTTAAAGAAAACCACGCTTATGGCTCTGATAGTCCTTTTAAAGAAAACCACGCTTATGGCTCTGATAGTCTAGTATGGGTCTGATAGTCCTTTTAAAGAAAACCACGCTTATGGCTCTGATAGTCCTTTTAAAGAAAACCACGCTTATGGCTCTGATAGTCTAGTATGGGTCTGATAGTCCTTTTAAAGAAAACCACGCTTATGGCTCTGATAGTCTAGTATGGGTCTGATAGTCCTTTTAAAGAAAACCACGCTTCTGGCTCTGATAGTCCTTTTAAAGAAAACCACGCTTCTGGCTCTGATAGTCCTTTTAAAGAAAACCACGCTTCTGGCTCTGATAGTCCTTTTAAAGAAAACCACGCTTATGGGTCTGATAGTCCTTTTAAAGAAAACCACGCTTCTGGCTCTGATAGTCCTTTTAAAGGAAACCACGCTTCTGGCTCCGATAGTCCTTTTAAAGGAAACCACGCTTCTGACTCTTATAGTCCTTTTAAAGAAAACCACCCTTAGGGCTCTGATAGTCCTTTTAAAGGAAACCACGCTTCTGACTCTTATAGTCCTTTTAAAGAAAACCACGCTTCTGGATCTGATATTCCTTTTAAAGGAAACCACGCTTCTGGATCTGATATTCCTTTTAAAGGAAACCACGCTTCTGGCTTTGATAGTCCTTTTAAAGAAAACCACGCTTCTGGCTTTGATAGTCCTTTTAATGAAAACCACGCTTCTGGCTCTGATAGTCCTTTTATAGAAAACCACGCTTCTGGCTTTGATAGTCCTTTTAAAGAAAACCACGCTTCTGGCTTTGATAGTCCTTTTAATGAAAACCACGCTTCTGGCTCTGATAGTCCTTTTAATGAAAACCACGCTTCTGGCTCTGATGATCCTTTTAAAGAAAACCACGCATCAGGCTCTGATAGTCCTTTTAATGAAAACCACGCTTCTGGCTCTGATAGTCCTTTTAATGAAAACCACGCTTCTGGCTTTGATAGTCCTTTTAATGAAAACCACGCTTCTGGCTCTGATAGTCCTTTTATAGAAAACCACGCTTCTGGCTTTGATAGTCCTTTTAAAGAAAACCACGCTTCTGGCTTTGATAGTCCTTTTAATGAAAACCACGCTTCTGGCTCTGATAGTCCTTTTAATGAAAACCACGCTTCTGGCTCTGATGATCCTTTTAAAGAAAACCACGCATCAGGCTCTGATAGTCCTTTTAATGAAAACCACGCTTCTGGCTCTGATAGTCCTTTTAATGAAAACCACGCTTCTGGCTTTGATAGTCCTTTTAATGAAAACCACGCTTCTGGCTCTGATAGTCCTTTTATAGAAAACCACGCTTCTGGCTTTGATAGTCCTTTTAAAGAAAACCACGCTTCTGGCTTTGATAGTCCTTTTAATGAAAACCACGCTTCTGGCTCTGATTGTCCTTTTAATGAAAACCACGCTTTTATCTCTGATAGTCATTTTAATGAAAATCACGCTTCTGGCTCTGGTAGTCCTTTTAATGAAAACCACGCTTATGGGTCTCATAGTCCTTTTAAAGAAAACCAGGCTTCTGGCTCTGGTAGTCTTTTTAATGAAAACCACGCTTATGGGTCTCATAGTCCTTTTAAAGAAAACCAGGCTTCTGGCTCTGACAGTCCTTTTAATGAAAATCATGCTTCTAGATCTGTTAGTCCTTTTAATAAAAACCACGCTTCTAACCGTGATAGTCCTTTTAAAGAAAACCACGCTTCATGCCCTGATAGTCATTTTGAGGAAAACCGCGCTTCTGGCTCTGATAGTCCTTTTAAAGAAAATCACGCTTTTGGCTCTGATAGTCATTTTAAAGAAAACCACGCGTCTAACTCTGATTTTCCTTTTAAAGAAAACCACTCTTCTGGCTCTTGCAGTCCTTTTTAAAGAAAACCACGCGTCTAGCTCTGATAGTCCTTTTTAAAGAAAACCACGCTTCTGGCTCTGATAGTCCTTTTAAAGAAAACCACGCTTCTGGCTCTGATAGTCCTTTTAAAGAAAACCACGCTTCTGGCTCTGAGTCCTTTTGAGGAAAACCACGCTTCTTACTCTGACCATTTAAAAAATCCTGGCA
>NW_026873813.1:0-15492 GCF_032173495.1 Musca vetustissima
AAAGTGGCTCTTTTAGAGGGAATAAAAATACATTTGGGGTTACCAAATAAACATTTAGAAAGCGTAGATTGTATTAAGAAAAAATGCAGACATTAACAAAGGCTTGAATGTTTGAAAAAAAAATGAATTCCTTAAACAAGACGTGGATTTAAACCAATAAGGAAAGTAGTAAAGTCGGACGGGCCCGACTATATGATACCCTTAAAAATAAGCATCCTAACATAAGGGCCATTAACATGAAATTGGATGAACTAAAATATGTGACCTTTGTATATTTGTAAACCGACGTTACAACGGGTCAAAATTATGTAAATCGATTTAAAGCAAATATCAATCGGCTACTCGTTGAATACTTAGAGGCCAATTAACACGAAGTCGGTCGGAAATATATTTCTATTTTCTTATATTGGTAATATTTCGCGATGTTTGCACTTCTTGACCGACTAGAGGTCAACAAATATTACTTATAATTAGTACCGATTCCCTTCACGGTGGGATGTGTTGTGATGTTCGGCTTTCAACTGTGGCCTATAGATCGACTCGAAAAAACACCAAAAATTAAGTTTTCGTTCTAATTCATCCCGTTCTGTTTACCATACCTGGATCCTCATGGAAAATTTAAAAGCGAGCAGCCCTATACTTCTGCCCTCTAACTGCTTACGTATTGAATACTATATCAATACGTAAGCAGCTGGAAATATTTATGTGTATCTCCCACATCCGAGTACATACGACAAATTCAAAGGTCAACCAGTCCTCTTGGATATACTATTAACTTCTCGGGTCTATGTCCTTCAGGAGTAAACATATACGCCGTAGAATAAAAATTTTGTCATTTTTCACACAAAAGTCGGGGTCCATTTAACCCGTTAAATATTGATCGATCTTTATGATTTCGCGATGTTCGGACCATAATTGCGGTCTCTAGAGCGGCCAGAAAATCAGACAAAAATTTAGTTTTTGGTCCATTTCATCCCCTAACTATTAGCCGATCTTTACCAAAAGTAATAGGGGTCCTCATTGGGCCGAACCCATCCTACATGCAAAATTACGTGAAGATTGGTCCATAACTGTGGCCTGTATCGTGTTTAGAAATTATAATGGACAGACGGACGGGCGGACAGCTATATCTAAATGTGGATGGATTCCGTGGCTATACTATCTTAAGTACGTTGCGCAAAATGTTGTGTCAATCGGCCTAACTTTGACTCTATGGTGGACCATTTATTTAAAATCGGAAGAAAATATATATGTGAGCTATATGTAAATCTGAACAGATTTCAGCAAAACTTGATACATGTTATGTTACACAAACTTTAGTACGTTGTGCAAAATTGTGTGGCAATCGGCCTAACTTTGGGTCTTAAAAACGAACAATTTCGGGAAACTTTACACACACCATTCTAGACTCAATTCAGTACGCTATGTCAAATTTCATGTAAAATTAAAAATTAAAATGAAATCGGTCGAAAATATATATGGGAGCTATATATAAATCTGAACCGATTTTCACGAAACTTAACACACATCATTCTAGACTTAATCCAGTACGCTATGCCAAATTTCGTGCAAATCGAAAGATATATAGAAACTTTGGTACACCATTTACCTTAAATCGGACGAAAATATATATGGGAGATATATCTAAATATGAACCGATTTTCACAAAAATTAACACACATCATTCTAGACAAAAGTCTGTACGCTATGCCAAATTTCCTGCAAATCGAAAGATATATAGGGACTTTGGTGGACAATTTACATTAAATCGGACGAAAATATATATGGGAGCTATATCTTAATCTGAACCGATTTTCAAGAAAATTTCCACACATCATTCTAGTCTCAAGTCAGTACGCTATGCCAAGATTCGTGCAAATCGAAAGATATATAGGGACCATTTAAATTAAATCGGTCGAACATATATGTGGGAGCCATATCTAAATCTGAACCGATTTTCAAGAAATTTTAGACACATCATTCTAGACTAAAGTTTCCAAATTTTCCAAAAAGTTGCCAAATTTCGTTGAAATCGAAAGCTATTTAGGGAATTTGGTATCGGACGAAAATATATATGGGAGCTATGTCTAAATCTGAACCGATTTTTCCCAATTTCAATAGGGTTCGTCCTTGGGCCAAATAGATGAGCTGTGTCAAATTTCATCCAATTCGGATCATGAATTCGACCTGTACTTTTTTACAATTTAACGTGAAAAGACAGACGGACGGACATGAATAAATCGACTTAGAAAGTGATTCTATGCATATTCCCAAAAGTCTGGGTTTATACATCAGCTTTTGTAAGCAACTCTGCTGAGTTCTTAGAAGTGAGAGGTATAAAAAGTGACAAGGGGGAAGAAAGAGAATCGAAGAGAGCAGCAGCAGAGTTTCTTAAAAAAATTGCAAGAATAAACCCAGACAAAGGAACCATGTGTCTATCTCGTTTCCTTTTGCCTGTTACAAACATATGCACAAAGACATAATACCCTATACCACAGTGTGGTGAAGGTAAAGTGATTCTATGCATATTCTGGTAAAGATCGGCTAATATTTAGGAGATGAAATGGACTCAAAAACTTTATTTTTGTCTGAGTCGTTCCAGAGTCCGCAATTATGGCCCAAAAATAGCGAATTTTTACATGGTGAAGGTGATCGGGCCAAAAAATAAGCATGCCTGTATTGATAATATCGGTCAATATTTAGCGGCTCAAATGGACCCTGTCTTTTGTGTGAAAAATTACAAAATTTGTATTCTATTGCATATATATTAGGCCCTGAGGGACATAGACTCGAGAAGTTGATAGTATATCCAAGATGAATGGTTGACCTTTAAATTTATACCAATTATATTGTCTATGTACTCGGATGTGGGAGTTACACTTACATATTTGCAGGAGTTTACGTACCGTGATATTACTTAGTAACCCATTACCACAATAGAGGGCGGAAATATAGCGCTGATCGCTTTGAAATTTTGCATAAGGTCAAGGACAACGCCTATAATTTTCGGTGATGATCAGATAATAATTTTGGGATGAAGTGGACCGAAAACTTATATTTTTAAGTCGATCTATATGCCACAATTGAAAGTCGAACATCACAACACAACCCACGGTGAAGGGAATCTGGACAAGTAATTAGAAGGGCTGTACTGAATATTGGGAATATTCGGAAAATATGTCAGTGTAAGGAAGATGTGTGGATCTCTAAACGGGAAAGAGGGTGCAAATATCACGAAATATTGCCCAGGCTCGAAGTAAACATCCGCAGAAAGTTAGAGTTCCGTGGTAGTTGTGTAGGGTATCATATGGTCGGCCCCGTCCGACTATGCTGCTCCGCTCACTGGTTTAAAAATATTTTTTGAAGTCTTTATACAGGGCGGGGATTTAATTTTTTTTTGAAGAATTTATACAAGGCGGCGATTAAAAAAAAAATGTAGAATTTAGATAGATTTTTTGAAAATGTTTTTTGAAGGCGTGGATTTTTTATAAAAATATTTTTTTCAATTTTCTTTTTCAATTTTTTATGTTCATTTTTTAATTTTCTAATGGCAACCCCAATGATCGTTTACTCTTACTCATTTCTCTTACTTCTTCCTCTCATTGGCTCTCTGAATTTTATTACAAAATAAATCCACAGAGCATGGTATGTAAGTGCTCTAGTCTCTTAAAGAGATTTTTTACCTTTTGTTTTAATTTGTTTTGTGTGTTTGTTTTTATTGTTTGTTTATCGTTGAGCAGCTGAATTCGCTTCGCCCTGGTCGACCTAACAAAAACAGAGAAACAAAAACAAATTCAGAAAAGATTTGTTTTATGAGTCTTTAGTTGGCCGATTGCAAAATTTGAAAACATTTTATTTTCAAAATCAACGTGGTTCGGTAGACAACCTTTAAGGAGGAAATACAAAAAAACGGCAAGCGGAATATTTGAAAATTGTGTGGCGTATTAACGGATTACTTATTTGGAAAAAAGTGTTTTGAAAACAAAAAATAAATTCAAGAAAACAAAAAATTAAAATTGAGGAAAAAAAATCAAATAGATACACATAACGAAGAGTAATTGAATAAAACATGTTTTTTTTTATCTAAAATAAATATTTATTTAAAATAAATAAATATTTCAAATTGAAGTGGAAGTTCTTTAGTCTGTCTCTATGTGCAGTGAATTGTTTAACGATTTGATATATTTGTAATAATTTGTTTTTTTCTGATAATTTTAAATAATTTCATAAAATTTAATTTTATTTACAAAAAATTGTTCAAATATAATTGAGAAAAAATTACAAAAATATTTCTCGTGTAAAGTGTCTGAATTTTGAATGAGCCCAATGAGTGGTCTACGTCATCAGCTTAAGGTAATGATTTGGATGATTATTTTTTTGTTTCTTATTCTGATTAAATGTTTATTTTGCCAAGAAAAAATAAAAAAACAACAACAAAAGAAACAGTTTAAAATTTTGAAAAATTATTGTGATGAAATCACATTATTAATGATTTAATTAATAGCGTAGGGTAGTAGAGGTGGTGGCGGTTAGAGGTCGAAGCAGGAGATATTGTTACCATTTTGACATGATTGTTGTTTAAATGGTGGTTTGTTAGGTGGTTAGTCAGGCGAATCGGAGCTGTACGTCAAGAATTTATTTTAAGGAGTTCCATACAAAGGTCTTCAAAAAATATTTAAAAAATCTAAGCCTTGTTTTAGGGATTCGAAAATATTTGTAAAAAAATCCAGTTTTTTTATTTTTTTGATTTGTAAAAACGAAGTTGTTTTTTATACCCTTCACCACACTGTGATACGGGGTATTATGTCTTTGTGCATATGTCTGTAACAGGCAAAAGGAAACGAGATAGACACATGGCTCCTTTTGAGAATATGCAAAAAATCACTTTCTAAGACGATTTATGCATGTCCGCCTGTCTGTCCATTTTAAATTGTAAACAACGTACAGGTCGCATTTATGATTCGAATTGAATGAAATTTGACACAGCTCATTTATTTGGTCCAAGGACGAACCCTATTGAAATTGGGAAAAAACGGTTCAGATTTAGATATAGCTCCCATATATATTTTTGTCCGATTTAAGGTAAATGGTGCACCAAAGTTCCTAAATATCATTCGATTTACACGAAATTTGGCAAAGCGTACAGAATTAAGCCTAAAATGATGTATGCTAAGTTTCGTGAAAATCGGTTCAGATTTAGATATAGCTCCCATATATATTTTTGTCCGATTTAAGGTAAATGATGCACAAAAGTCCATATATATGTTTCGATTTGTACGAAATTTGGCATGAAGTACTGAATTGGGTCTGGAATGATGTGTGCTGAGTTTCGTGGAAATCGGTTCAGATTTACATATAGCTCCCATATATATTTTTAAGGTAAATGGTGCACCATAGTCACTAAATATCTTTCGAGTTGCACGAAATTTGGCACAGCGCACTGAGTTAAGTCTAGAATGGTGTGTGCTGAGTTTCGTAAAAATCCGTTCAGATTTAAATATAGCTCCCATATATATTTTCGTCCGATTTAAGGTAAATGGTGCACCAAGGCTATATATCTTTCGATTTGCACGAAATTTGGCATAGCGTACTAAATTAAGCCTAGAAAGATGTGTGCCGAGTTTTGTGAAGATCCGTTCAGGTTTAGATATAGCTTCCATATATATTTTCGTCCGATATAATGTAAATGGTGCATCAAAGGCCATAAATATGTTTCGATTTGCACGAAATTTGGCATGGCGTACTGAATTGGGTCTGGAATGATGTGTGCTGAGTTTAGTGGAAATCGGTTCAGATTTAGATATAGCGCCCATATATATTTTCGTCCGATTTTAGGTAAATAGTTCACCAAAATCCCTTAATATCTTTAGATTTGCACGAAATTTGGCACAGCGTTCTGAATGAGGTCTAGAATGGTGTGTGCTGAGTTTCGCGAAAATCGGTCCAAATTTACATGTAGCTCCCATATATATTTTCGTCCTATTTAAGGTAAATGGTGCTCCAAAGACTCTACATATCTTTCGACTTGCACGAAATTTGGCACGGCGTTCTGAATTTAGCCTAGAATGGTGTGTGCTGAGTTTCCTGAAAATCGGTCCAAATTTATATAAAGTTCCCATATAAATTTTTGTCCGATTTAAGGTAAATAGTGCACCAAAGTCCATAAATATGTTTCGATTTGCACGAAATTTGACACAGCGTACTGAATTGAGTCTAGAATGATGTGTGCTAAGTTTCGTTAAATCGTCCGATTTAAGGTATATGGTGCACCAAAGTCCCTAAATATGTTTCGATCGGCACGAAATTTGGCACAGCGTTCTGAATTGAGTCTAGAATGATCTGTGCTAAGTTTCGTGGAAATTGGTTCAGATTTAGATATAGCTCCCGTATATATTTTTGTCCGATTTAATGTAAATGGTGCACCGATTTGCACGAAATTTAGCACAACATACTAAATTAAGCCTAGAAGGATGTGTGCTAAGTTTCGTGAAAATCGGTTCAGATTTAGATATAGCTCCCATATATATTTTCGTCCGATTTAACGTAAATGGTGCACCAAAGTCCCTAAATATGTTTCGATTTGCACCAAATTTGGCACAGCGTACTGAATTGAGTGTGGAATGATGTGTGCAAAGTTTCGTGAAGATCCGTTCAGATTTAGATATAGCTCACATATATATTTCCTTCGATTTTACATAAATGGTAAACCAAACTCCTAATGTTTGTCCGATTAACACGAACTTTTGCACAACGTATCAAATGGAAACTTAAATGACGTTAATGGGTTTGGTGCAGATGCAGCCATAGCTTCCGTATGTATTTCCAACGGGTGTCTGATTGAAATTAAATTTTTAACAGTGCGGCGTACCGTTTTCCATAAATTTTGTACCCATGGTACGCAGACGACTCTAAATCGGACTGAATGAAATTAAATTTATCATAGGTTGCAGAAAGACATGACACGCAAATGCAAGGATACACATGCCCGATATACCCAAAGTGGTGAAGGGTATCATATAATCGGCCCAGTACGACTTTACTACTTTCCTTACTGTTTTTTTTGTTTGTTGTGACCGAATTTTTTTTGTTTAATATTTTTATAATCTGTTATTGTTTTTACTGCTTCTCCTCCCTCTTCCTCCACTTTTTTTTGTTAATAATTTTTCTCGAGTAAATTTTCAGTTAAATATTTTTGGCAATATTCTGGCTGCTGCTGCTTCTATGCGGCGGCGTTTGGTTGTATGTAGACACAGCTGTTCTGTGTGTGTGCGAGAGTCTGGTCGACCTGCTCGATATCTGTGCGTACGTATGTTTGCCTGTACGTACGTACATAGGTCTGTTTGTTTGCCAGTTTTTGCATGTGAATATTTTTAGCCAGATATTTACCCTAAGCGTCGTCGACGTTTTCGTCGCGCAGTTATCGTGGTCATTGTTAATTTTTGTGTCGTCGTTGTTGTTGTTGCTGTTGGTGTTTTTTCATAAATCTATTATATTTGCAATTTTTCCTAGCTATTTGTTTATAATAAAGCATCGGATTTTTTTCTCGTTTCGTTTGTTTGGTTGGTTGTTGTTCCTCTTTTTTGCTGGCTCATCCTCCGACTGTCTTATTCTTGACTCTCTGGTTGTTTCCTCCTGCAAATTCTTGGAATATTATTTTTTGGCTTTTTTTAATTTTGTATGGGTGTTTTTAATTTTTATAAACAATGGGTGCGTAAAATAATTTTTTATTAACAAATCTCTTAACAAAAAAATCCCACCCTGAGATAAAAAAACAACAATTTCATCGGATGTCGTATAAACAAGATCGGTATTGTTTATTTTATTGTGGTCTTTTATGGCTCATTGTCAACTAGAATATTAATCACATTTCGGATTTGGAATTGGATTTTTTTAATTAAAATTTAAAAGAAATTTACAAAAATTTTTACTAAGTGATCTGGATTTTCCATATATTTTTGAAGACCTTTGTCAAGACATTGATGTATTAAAAATATTTTTTATGTTTTTCAAGGTCCCAACCAAGGCTTGGGTTTTTTAAAAATAGCCTTTTTTTGGTTTAAAAAAATATATATTTAAAAAAAAATATTTTTTCAAAGTACTGACAAGGTGTTTTTTTCAAGGTTCCAAGGTACCAGTCACCACACTGTGGTACAGGGTACTATGTCTTCGTGCATATTTTTGTAACAGACAAAAGGAAACGAGATAGACACATGGTTCCTTTTGAGAATATGCATAGAATCACTTTCAGAGTCGATTTATGTATGTCCGTCCGTCTGTTGATGTTAAATTGTAAACAAAGTACAAGTCGCATTTATGATCCGATTTGGATGAAATTTGGCACAGCTCACTTATTTGGCCCAAAGACGAACCCTATTGAAATTGAAGAAAATCGGTTCAGATTTAGATATAGCTCCCGTATATAGTTTCGTCCGATTTAAGGTATATGGGCTACCAATGTCCCTATATATCTTTCGATTTGCATGAAATCTTGCGTAGATTTCTGAATTAGGTCCAGAATGATGTGTTCTGTGTTTCGTGAAAATAGGTTCAAATTTAGATATAGCTCCCATATATAGCATTGTCCGATTTTATGTAAATGGTGCACCAAAGCCCCTATATATCTTTCGATTTGCACGAAATTTTGCATATTGTACCGAATTGAGGCTAGAATGATGTTTGTCAAGTTTTGAGAAAATCGGTTCAGATTTAGACATAGCTCCCATATATGTTTTCGTCCGATTTAAGGTAAATGGGGAACCAAAGTCCCTATATATCTTTCGATTTGCACGAAATTTTGTACAGTATACTGAATTGTATCTAGAATGATGTGTGGCAAGTTTCGTGAAAATCGGTTCAGATTTAGATATAGCTCCCATATATATTTTCGTCCGATTTAATGTAAATGGTGCACCAAATACTCTATATATCTTTCGATTTGGCACAGCGTTCTGAATGAGGTCTACAAAGATGTCTGCTAAGTTTCGAGAAAATCGGTTTAGATTTAGATATAGCTCCTATATATATTTTCGTCCGATTTTATATAAATGTTGCACCAAGGCCCCTATATATCTTTTCATTTGCGTGAAATTTTGCATAGTGTACTGAATTGAGGCTAGAATGATGTGTGTCAAGTTTCGAGAAAATCGGGTCAGATTTAGATATAGCTCCCATATATATTTTTGTCCGATTTAAGGTAAATGGTGCACCAAAGTCCCTATATATCCTACGATTTGCATGAAATTTGGAATGGAGTTTTGAACTAGGTCCAGACTGATGTGTGCTAAGTTTCGTGAAAATCGGTTCAGATTAAGATATAGTTCCCATATATAGTTTTGTCCGATTTCATATAAATGTGGAGCCAAAACCCCTATATATCCTTCGATTTGCATGAAATTTGGCATGGAGTTCTGAATTAGGTCCAAAATGATGTGTGCTAAGTTTCGTGAAAATCGGGTCAGATTTAGATATAGCTCCTAAATATATTTTCGTCCGATTTAAGGTAAATGGGGAACCAAAGTCTCTATATATCTTTCGATTTGCACGAAATTCGACACGGTGTACTCTATTGAGTCTAGAATGATGTGTGTTAAGTTTCGAAAAAATCGGTTCAGATTTAGATAAAGCTCCCATATATAGCTTTGTCCGATTTTGTATAAATGGTGCACCAAAGTCCCTATATATCTTCCGATTTTCACGAAATCTTGCATAGGATACTGAATTAGGTCCAGAATGATCAGTTTTATATATAGCACCCATATATATTTTCGTCCGATTTAAGGTAAATGGAGCTCCAAGGTTCCTATATATCTTCCGATTTGCACGAAATTTGGCATAGGGTACTTAATTAGTTCCAGAATGATGTGTGCTAAATTTCGTGAAAATCGTTTCCGATTTAGCTCCCATATATATTGTCGTCCGATTTAATTTAAATTGTGCACTAAAGACCCAAAGTTTGGCCGACCGAGACACATTTCGTATTCTGAATTTTTATTTACACTTGATGTTGTTGGTGTTCTGCATGTTCATGGAGATTTTCGTGTCTTTGAGATGGATATCTGTCCCTTCCATAGCTTGTGAGTTAAGTTGCGAGAAAATCGGGTTAGATTTAGATTTAAGTTCGTTCAATTGCATGTCAATGTTCCTTTGAAATGACGACGTCTGTTAGGGTACATATAAAGAATATACTCAAAATGGTGAAGGGTATCATATAGTCGGCCCAGTCCGACTTTACTTTTCAAGTTTCCAATCTCGGCTAATTCCTTGAAAGAATATTTTTTTAAACATAAGACCATGAAATCTCCAACCTTCCCTATATGTAAAACATACACCATTAATCATTAGCTTATCATTTTAATTAAATTAAAATTACAAAATTGTTTGAAATACCAACAACAAAAACAATTAAGAAATCCCTCACAACACAAAAAAAAAAGAAACCGAATTGATAAATGGTAATTTCCTAATTTGGACACGTCTTTAATGGGTCACCATATCAGCGATCGTAACCCACATTGACACCACCGCCACCACGACCTTAATTGTAGCTTAACTGTTGTTCCGCATATTCTTCAATGTTGTTTCCCTTTATGTTGCACCAGACAGACACTGACTCACTCACCCACCCAGCAGACGTTTAATCAAAATTCCCAATCAGAATTTAGTTATTTAGTTTTTTTAATGACAATTACGTGTAAGTGGCAATGACAACATTTACGCTACGCCATTATCGGCAGGTGTTGGTGTCATTAATGGTGGTCGAGACGTCATTGATGATTAGCCAAGAAGCGGTAAACAATTTGTTTAAAGCTAATATTGTAATTAATAGCTAAATATTCGGTAAGGTGTAAATATTTGTTGTAACTGACCTTGGCCATGTTGAATGTAAAAAACGTGAATTTTTATAAAATATGTGATTTACAAAAAAAAAAAAAAAAATTAAAGCCCTTAAACAATTTTTTTAAAAATATTTTTTTCAAGTCTTTAAAAAAGGCGTGGATTTTTATACCCTACATAAGTATGTTATTAGGGTATTATAGCTTTGTGCAGCCTCAAGAGTTTGTAACGCCGCGAAATATTGGTCCTAGACCCACCTTTAAATATACCGATCATCATATCTCGACTAGCTGAGTCGATTTAGACACGTGTGTCCTTCTGTCCATTATAATTTGTAAACACGATACAGGCCACAGTTATGGACCAATCTTCACGAAATTTTGCATGTAGGATGGGTTCTGTCCAATGAAGTCCCCTATTGTAAATATCGGTTAATATTCAGGGGACGAAATGGACCAAATACTTTATTTTTGGCGGTTTTTCTGGTCGCTCCAGAGGCCGTAGGGTGACGTAGGGGATGATATATACCAAGCAACGGCTCTGATTGGCTTTAACATGGCAAAGTCCAGGCTTATCTTGGTCCCTCTTTCATATCAATTGTGGACACTGACCTCCCCGCGGTGCAACTTGGGGTACCTATTTTCATCACCCGATGAAAAAGTGAGCTAATATGTGCCGTGAGTTCACCCATAAGAACTATTAAAAAATGGGTTGAGGCCGATCCTACTATGAAAAAGCAAAGAAAAAGAAACCCAAACCCACCTTATGTTGACGACTCCCGCAATCGTATGAGGGACCACGAATGTGCACACGTTGTGCAAATCAGATGATTACGACCTGTATTATAGCTGCCATGAAACGAGACGTGAATTTGGCTGTGGATTTATGGTTAACCGGATAATAAAAGACCTCGTCTCCAGATTCACTCCAGTAGATGAGCGAATTACTATAATCCGTATAAAAGCGAAGTTCTTCTACATCAGTCTCATTTGCGCTCCGACCGAACATAAAGATGAACAGACCATAGACATATTTTACGAGCGCCTAGAAACAGCATAGCAATACTCTAACTGAACCAATAGAGGAAACATAACACCGCCGTATTGCTATGCTGTTTCTTTGAGGTGCTCGTAAAATATGTCTATGGTCTGTTCATCTTTATGTTCGGTCGGAGCGCAATCTTGTCTGATGTAGAAGAACTTCGCTTTTATACGGATTATAGTAATTCGCTCATCTACTGGAGTGAATCTGGAGACGAGGTCTTTTATTATCCGGTTAACCATAAATCCACAGCCAAATTCACGTTCCTTGTTTCATGGCAGCTATAATACAGGTCGTAATCATCTGATTTGCACAACGTGTGCACATTCGTGGTCCCTCATACGATTGCGGGAGTCGTCAACATAAGGTGGGTTTGGGTTTCTTTTTCTTTGCTTTTTCATAGTAGGATCGGCCTCAACCCATTTTTTAATAGTTCTTATGGGTCAACTCACGGCACATATTAGCTCACTTTTTCATCGGGTGATGAAAATAGGTACCCCAAGTTGCACCGCGGGGAGGTCAGTGTCCACAATTCATATGAAAGAGGGACCAAGATAAGCCTGGACTTCTCCAATCAGAGCCGTTGCTTGGTACTGTCATCCCCTACGTCACCCACGGCCTCTGGAGCGACCAGAAAAACCGCCCAAAAATAAAGTATTTGGTCCATTTCGTCCCCTGAATATTAACCGATATTTACAATAGGGGACTTCATTGGACAGAACCCATCCTACATGCAAAATTTCGTGAAGATTGGTCAATAACTGTGGCCTGTATCGTGTTTACAAATTATAATGGACAGAAGGACACACGTGTCTAAATCGACTCAGCTAGTCGAGAGTATGATGATCGGTATATTTAAAGGTGGGTCTAGGACCAATATTTCGCGGCGTTACAAACTCTTGAGGCTGCACAAAAAGCTATAATACCCTAATAACATACTTATGTAGGGTATAAAAATCCACGCCTTTTTTAAAGACTTGAAAAAAATTTTTAAAAAAATTGTTTAAGGGCTTTAATTTTTTTTTTTTTTTTGTAAATCACATATTTTATAAAAATTATGTTTTTTACATTCAACATGGCCAAGGTCAGTTACAACATTCTACACTTACCGAATATTTAGCTATTAATTACAATATTAGCTTTAAACAAATTGTTTACCGCTTCTTGGCTAATCATCAATGACGTCGACCACCATTAATCACACTAACACCTGCCGATAATGGCGTAGCGTAAATGTTGTCATTGCCACTTACACGTAATTGTCATTAAAAAAACTAAATAACTAAATTCTGATTGGGAATTTTGATTAAACGTCTGCTGGGTGGGTGAGTGAGTCAGTGTCTGTCTGGTGCAACATAAAGGGGAAAGCAACATTGAAGAATATGCGGAGCAACAGTTAAGCTACAATTAAGGTCGTGGTGGCGGTGGTGTCAATGTGGGTTACGATCGCTGATATGGTGACCCATTAAAGACGTGTCCAAATTAGGAAATTACCATTTATCAATTCGGTTTCTTTTTTTTTTGTGTTGTGAGGGATTTCTTAATTGTTTTTGTTGTTGGTATTTCAAACAATTTTGTAATTTTAATTTAATTAAAATGATAAGCTAATGATTAATGGTGTATGTTTTACATATAGGGAAGGTTGGAGATTTCATGGTCTTATGTTTAAAAAAATATTCTTTCAAGGAATTAGCCGAGATTGGAAACTTGAAGAAAGTCGGACCGGGCCGACGGACGATACCCTTCACCATTTTGAGTATACTGATACTTACCCGAACAGACGTCGCCTTATCGAAGGAACATTGACATGAAATTGAACGAACTTAAATCTAAATCTAACCCGATTTTCTCGAAACTTAACACATCAGCTATGGTAGGGACAGATATCCATCTCAAAGACACGAAAATCTCCATGAACATGCGGAACAACATCAAGTGTAAATGATGTGCCGGTCGGCCAAACTTTGGGTCTTTAGTGCACAATTTGCATTAAATCGGACGAAAATATATATGGGAGCTATATCGGAACCGATTTTCATGATTCTTAACACACATCATTCTGGACTTTATTCAGTACGCTATGCCAAATTTCGTGCAAATCGAAAGATATATAGGAACCTTGGAGCTCCATTTACCTTAAATTCGGACGAAATATATATGGGTGCTATATATAAAACTGATCATTCTGGACCTAATTCAGTATCCTATGCAAGATTTCGTGAAAATCGGAAGATATATAGGGACTTTGGTGCACCATTTATACAAAATCGGACAAAGCTATATATGGGGGAGTTTATCTAAATCTGAACTGATTTTTTCGAAACTTAACACACATCATTCTAGACTCAATAGTATAGACCGCGTGTCGAATTTCGTGCAAATCGAAAGATATATAGAGACTTTGGTTCCCCATTTACCTTAAATCGGACGAAAATATATTTAGGAGCTATATCTAAGTGACTGATTTTCACGAAACTTAGCACACATCATTTTGGACCTAATTCAGAACTCCATGCCAAATTTCATGCAAATCGAAGGAAAAATAAGGACTTTGGCGCACCATTTCCATGAAATCGGACGAAACTATATATGGGAACTATATCTAAATCTGGACCGATTTTCACGAACTTATACACATCAGTCGGCACCTAGTTCACTCGATTCCAAATTTCATGCAAATCGTAGGATATATAGGGACTTTGGTGACCATTTACCTTAAATCGGACAAAAATATATATGGGAGCTATATCTAAATCTGACCCGATTTTCTCAAACTTATATCTAATTCCTAGTCTAATTCAGTGCACTATGCAAAATTTCACGCAAATGAAAAGATATATAGGGGCCTTGGTGCACCATTTATATAAAATCGGACGAAAATATATATAGGAGCTATATCTAAATCTAAACCGATTTTCTCGAAACTTAGCAGACATCTTTGTAGACCTCATTCAGAACGCTGTGCCAAATCGAAAGATATATAGAGCCTTTGGTTCCCCATTTACCTTAAATCGGACGAAAACATACGTGAGAGCTATATCTAAATCTGAACCGATTTTCTCGAAACTTGACACACATCATTCTAGACACAGTTCAGTATACTGTACAAAATTTCGTGCAAATCGAAAGATATGTAGGAACATTGGTTCCCCATTTACCTTAAATCGGACTCAAAGCATATATGGGAGCTATGTCTAAATCTGAACCCATTCTCTACTCTTGACAACATCATTCTAGCCTCAATTCGGTACAATATGCGAAATTTCGTGCAAATCGATTGATATATAGTGGCGTTGTTGCACCATTTACATAAAATCGGACGAAACTATATATGAGAGCTATATCTAAATTTGAACTCATTTTCACCAAACACAGAACACATCATTCTGGACCTAAATTCAAAATCTACGCAAGATTTCATGAATATCGAAAGATATATAGGGACTTTTGTACCCCATTTACCTTAAATCGGACGAAACTATATACGGGAAACTATATACTATATACGGAATCTGAACCGATTTTCTTCAATTTCAGTAAGGTTCGTCCTTGGGCCACATAAGTGAGCTGTCCAAATCGGATCATAAATGCGACTTGTACTTTGTTTACAATTTAACA